>NC_079440.1:31783405-31853647 GCF_903798145.1 Danio aesculapii | reverse complement strand
CTCTCCCTGGGTTGCAGCTTGGATCTTGAGGGCCCCTTGCCTACCAGCTGCAGGGTCTGTGACCCAAGCGGGCTGCCCCAGAGGCCAGCTACTGTCCCTGGGTAGCAGTTTATGCTCTTGAGGGCAACTTGCCCTTCAGCTGCAGGGTCTGTGACCCCAGCAGGTTGCCCCAGGGTCCAGCCGATCTCCCTGGGTTGCTGTATGGGCTCTGGAGGGCCCCTTGCCCTTCAGCTGCAGGGTCTCTGACCCCAGCAGGTTGCCCCAGGGGCCTGCCACTGTCTCTGGGATGCAGTTTTGGCTCTTGAGGGGCCATTGTCCTCCAGCTGCAGGTTCTCTGACCCCAGCGGACTGCCCCAGGAGCCAGCTACTGTCCCTGGGTTGCAGTTTGGGCTTTTGAGGGACCCTTGCCGTTCAGCTGTTGGGTTTATGACCCCAGCGGCCTAACCCAATGCCCAGCCACTCTCCCTGGGTTGCAGTTTGGGCTCTTGAGGGCCTCTTGTCCTCCAACTGAAGGGTCTGTGACCCCAGCGGGCTGCCCCAGGGGCCATCTACTGTCCCTGGGTGGCAGTTTGGGCTATGTAGGGCCCCTTGCCCTCCAGCTGCAGGTTTTCTGACCCCAGCAGGTTGCCCCAGGGTCCAGCCACTCTCCCTGGGTTGCAGCTTGGGCTATTGAGGGCCCCTTGCCCTCAGCTGCAGGGTCTCTGACCGCAGCAGGTTGCCCCAGGGGCCTGCCACTCTCCCTGGGTTGCAGTTTTTCCCTGCAGTTTGGCCCTCTAGCTGCAGGATCTGTGACCCCAGCGGGCTACCCCAGGGACCAGCTACTCTCCCTGGGTTGCAGTTTGGGCTCTTGAGGGCACCTTGTCCCTCAGCTGAAGGGTCTGTGATCCCAGCGGGCTGCCACAGGGGCCAGCTACTGTCCCTGGGTGGCAGTTTAGGCTCTTGAGGGCCTCTTTTCCTCCAGCTGCAGGGATTGTGACCCTAGCGGGCTGCCCAAGGGTCCGGGCCACTCTCCCTGGGTGGCAGTTTGGGCTCTTGAGGGCCCCTTGCCCTTCAGCTGCAGTTTCTGTGACCCCAGCAGGCTACCCCAGGGGCCAGCCAATCTCCCTGGGTTGCAGTTTGGGCTCTTGAGATCCATTTGTCCTCCAGCTGAAGGATCTGTCACCCCAGCGGTCTGCCCCAGGGGACAGCCACTGTCCCTGGGAAACAATTTGGGCCCTTGAGGCCCCCTTGCCCTCAAGCTGAAGGGTCTGTGACCCCAGCGGGCAGCCCCAGGGGCCAGCTACTGTCCCCGGGTTGCAGTTTGGATTCTTGAGGGCCCCTTGCCCTTCAGCTGCAGGGTCTGTGACCCCAGCGGGCTACCCCAGTGGCCAGCCACTCTCCCTGGGTTGCTGTATGGGCTCTTGAAGGCCCCTTGTGTTCCAGCTGCAGGGTCTGTGACCCCAGCAGGTTATCCCAGGGGCCAGCCACTGTCCCTGGGTTGCAGTTTGGGCTTTTGAGGGTCCCTTGTCCCTTGTCCTCCAGCTGCAGGTTCTCTGACCCCAGCGGGCTGCCCCAGGGGCCAGCTACTGTTCCTGGGTTGCAGTTTGGGCTTTTGAGGGCCCCTTGTCGTTCAGCTGAAGGGTCTGTGACCCCAGCGGGCTGCCCCAGGGGCCAGCTACTGTTCCTGGGTTGCAGTTTGGGCTTTTGAGGGCCCTTGTCCTCCAACTGAAGGGTCTGTGACCCCAGCGGGCTGCCCCAGGGGCCATCTACTGTCCCTGGGTGGCAGTTTGGGCTATTGAGGGCCCCTTGTCCTTCAGCTGCAGGGTCTCTGACCCCAGCAGGTTAGCCAAGGGGCCTGCCACTCTCCCTGGGTAGCAGTTTGGGCTCTGGAGGGCCTCTTGTCCTCCAGCTGCAGGGTCCAGCTTGCTGCCCCAGGGTCCAGCCACTCCCCCTGGGTTGCAGTATGGGCTCTTGAGGGCCCTTTGCCCTCCAGCTGCAGGGTCTCTTACCCCAGCAGGTTGCCCCAGGGTCCAGCCACTCTTCCTGGGTTGCAGTTTGGGCTCTTGAGGGCCCCTTGTCCTCCAGCTGAAGGGTCTGTGACCCCAGCGGGCTGCCCCAGGGGCCATCTACTGTCCCTGGGTGGCAGTTTGTGCTCTTGAGGGCCTCTTGTCCTCCAGCTGCAGGGTCTGTGACTCCAGCGGGCTGCCCCAGTTGCCAGCCACTCTCCCTGGGTTGCAGTTTGGGCTCTTGAGGGCCCCTTGCCCTTCAGCTGCAGGGTCTGTGACCCCAACGGGCTGCCCCAGGGGCCAGCTACAGTCCCTGGGTGGCAGTTTGGGTTCTTGAGGGCCCCTTGCCCTTTAGCTGCAGGGTCTCTGACCCCAGCAGGTTGCCCCAAGGTCCAGCCACTCTCCCTGGGTTGCAGTTTGGGCTCTTGAGGGCCCCTTGTCCTCCAGCTACAGGGTCTGTAACCCCAGCGGGCTGCTCCAGGGGCCAGCCACTCTCCCTTGGTTGCAGTTTGGGCTCTTGAGGGCCCCTTCCCTTTCAGCTGCAGGTATGTCATAGGTCAAGGGATGGTGCGACCACAAATAGAGAAGATCTAGGCTCTGGAGAAGTGTCCTTAGCCACAAACATGCAAGGATTTGCGATCTTTCTTGGGTATGGCAGGATTTTACCATCGCTTCATACCCAATTTTTCTAGTAGAACTGCTACATTGACAGATATGGTGGGGATACTTTGCCCGAATCAGTTGCAGTGGACAACCAGGGAGCTTTAACGATCAATGCTGTACTTTATAATCTTGACTTTAACCTGCCATTTTTTGTACAGACTGATGCCTCCGAGAGGGGCCTGGGGGCCTTTCTTTTGCAGGGTATGCCTGAAGCCAGACGACCAGTTGCCTTTATCAGCGGAAAGCTGTTCCCAAGGGAGATGCGTTATTCTACAATTGAAAAGGAGTGTTTTGCCGTGAAGTGGGCCTTGGATTCATTGAGGTACTATCTGTTGGGTGGAGAGTTCATCTTGGAGACCAATCACAAGGCATTACAGTGGTTGGAGAAAAGACACAAATGGGCGGATTACGAGATGGTATTGAGCAATGCAACCATTCTGTTTCAAAGTGTAACATGTGCCGGGGAAAACCAATGTTACTGCTGACTACCTGTCCCGCTGCTCCAGTGAAGTTCTGGAAGAGGGGGAGAGTGTGACGGCCTGAAGGGTTGGCCGCACAGTTCTGTGCAACAGCGTGCGTATATTTACACACACACACACACACACATACACACCACTATGCAGATCAGACATGACATTTCATTCCATTTATAGTTTATTTTTCCGTATTTATTATAGTAATCACAATACACAATAGTTTCTTTCTTCTTTATTTATAAAAACCATACATTTTATTACTTCGTTATTAATTTGGAGTGCACACAAATTAGTTTCGTTGTATGTTAATGTTTGTTTCTTTTTGAGTTACCAAGCGGTGCGCTGGAGACAGGAGGTGGCGGCCGGGTGGCTTCCGGTGTGACAAAGATTGGAGTCCGGGCAGGAATGCCGGATTTATCCAAAATGGTTCCGCCTGGGCAAACCAACAGCTTGAGTGATGCAGGAGGGGAAGATATTTTAAATATTTTTGCAATGAATTTGTTAATTTTGTTTATAATGGATAATGTTTGATTTTTATTATATTTTTGTGATGTTATTGTTGCATTTATTTAGTTTTTGTGTTGTATGTAGTTATGCGTATTTTGTGTTCTCCCATTTGTAATTTAGATGAGCTCATCCTTTCCTTTATAAGCCTGGCTGTTCTCCATTGTGTTAGGTCATTTTGTGTTGGTTGATTATGTTGGCCTCATGTTCCTTCATTTTCTGTTGAAATTATATTATTTTGAGGACTTCTGTCCTATCTGTTGAGAATAAATCTCAAATGGAGGATTTCGGCTTGTGTTCTGTTTCCTTTGACCCTCGGTCCCTTACAGTTTGTATGTTTGTTTGTTTGTTTGTTTGTATACTTTATTGTCCCTCAAGGGGGCATTTTCTGTGGACTCACACAGCACATCAGCAGGTTCTGACATAATAACAATTAAAAATAAGTCAACATGCAAAAGAATTATATGCACTATCGATCAGTGTTCAACAGTCTGATTGACACTGGAATAAAAGAGTTCTTTAGTCTGTTCCGCTTCCAGCGGAAAGTTCTGTATCTTCTACCAGAAGGTAAAAGATTGTAAAAAGGAAAGAGTACATGAGATGGGTTACTTAAAATTCTTTTCGCTTCATTCAGAGTGCATTGCTCGTAGAGTGTTTGTATACTAGTAAAAGTTTCAGATCCTATTAGTCTTGAAGCAATTCTGATAATATTGAAAATTTTTGATTTCAGATTTACAGAAAGATAATATCAATTATTGTGTTTCTTTGTATATTTTGTGTACAGTGTGTATTTTTAGTTTATACTTATGTGTGTAATATGTAAGTACAAGCTTTTATCTTGTATACATTGTATATATGGGAATGCATACAATTTGAAGCTCAATATCTCAAAATAATTTAGAATGTAGATAGAAGCTTGTAATTCTTAGGCGACGTTACATTTACAAACTTTTGTTTTGGATGTAATGACAATGTAATTACATTGTTATAACATTGTATTTACATTTGAGGTGTAATATGTAATTACAAACGTTTATCTTGTGTGAAATTACTATGTCATTAAATTGCTAATAAATTATAATTACATCCAAGATAATATTTATAAACATGTTTCTTTGTATATTTCAAGTACAGTATTTGTGTATTTATATGTAAACGTACACAACACATATGTGATTACAAACTTTATTTTGGATGTAATGACAATGTAATTGCATTGTTATAACATTGTTATAACTATGTCGTTACATTGTAATTACATCCACGATTTACAAACATGTTTGTATATTTCATGTACAGTTTGTATTTATAGTTATATACTTAAATATGCACAGTACACATGTATGTAATATGTAATTGCAAACTTTCTTTGTACATTTCTTGTACAGTATTTGTTGATTTATAGTTGTATACGTAAATATACACAGTACACATGTAATTACAAGCTTTTATCTTGAATGTAATTACTGTGTCGTTAAATTGTAATTACATCCAAGATTTTATTTCTAAATCTAGACATTTCTATGTATATTTCATGTACAGTATTTGAGTATTTATATGTAAATATACATATGCAGTACAGTATTGTCACCTTAGAATTATAAGGTTCCATTTTTGTCAAAATTGAGTTATTCACACATTCACAGGTTTTATCTACAAAGTCAAACTCTAGCTTGGCTCTATAAGGGTTTTTTCTGTGAGCCAATGGCATTTCGAATGCACGCAACAGGGCCAGTCAGGATCAGATTTCTTTATCATTTCAGCGGATTGCTCCGTTGACAGCGGAAAAGACCAGAAAGCAACGCAACATTATTTCAAACTGAAAACACAACAAAACTAACACTAAAAAGTGTGTAAATTTAATTATTTAGAAGTGTTTTTTTGACATTGAGATGAAATGTTAAATTTTACATTTTTTAAAAAAAGAAACAATTCTTTAAAAATTATATATATTAACTGTAAAATATTTTTATTTAGGTATATATAGTCAGTGAAACATTTTTCAGAGTTTATTAAACTCATTTGCTCAGTCTCTGTTCTCTTTTAAAGTCTTTAAATTTGATATTAAGTCTTGAAGGACAAATACTTAATTTAATTCACGGGGCAAATAATTAAGTTATATTTAACTCAATAATTCATTTAAAGTATATAATTCATATTAATTACATAAAATTAACCGCTGCACTGAACAAAATAATTAGTACAGCCTTGTATGCTTATTTTGAACAAGAAAAAATATTCATCCTAAAACATTAATTAAATGTTATATAAAGCAAAAATAATAATAATAATTAAATTATTTAGCAGACTAATTGAAAAGTAATGCTTCAATGAATGATCTGCCAGATAGAACCTTATAACTCCAAGCGGAAAATAAGAAAAAAAGAATTAGAAGCTTTTATCTGCAACTGCTTTGTTTTTTTTTTTTTTTTGTTTTTTGGCCCAATTAGCAAATTTGAGAACATGTTGATTTTTAACATTTAAGAGTACATTTAGGGTCTCTGTCATGTTAATGTAAAGAGACTGTTACACACATATTGTTTGTTATATAGAATGCATAAACTTTGAAGCTTAATATCTCAAAATCATTTAGAACACAGATAGAACCTTATAATTTTTAGGTGACGCTCTTTTGAATGAAACTCATTTTTTGGCACATTACTTATTTACTGTGTGAAATGACAAAGAGCATGCTGCTCTCTGAATCGCTCATACACCCCTGCTGTTTAAAAATAAACAAATAAATCAATCAATCAATACTGTTTTTTGTCAGCAGTTATAAGAACAGCTTTTAAATTATTTCACACATCTTAGCATTTTATGTTCCTTTTCATTTCTGCACAATGAAAGACAAACGTAAAATATGTTCACATTAATATAACAAATACCCTCATCCTATCCCAACTTTGTAGATGAAGTGGAAAAAAGTTTGCTTTTAGCATGTTTTTGCGAATTGCTAGTATGAGGTAGCATGTTTATAGCATGCCTTAGCAGTAGCATGACGTACAACGTTTAAGCTATTTCACATGGTTGCACATGGTTAGCATGCTTTAACATGTTGCTAGCTTGTTTTAAACATGTGTTAGTATGATGTTACTACAGTAGCTTGTGTATAGCATGTGTTAACAATTTGTCAGCATGAATAAGCATATTGTTAGCATGTTTACACATTATTGAGCATGTTGTTATCCTAAATTGACATGTTGCTAGCACATTTCTAATATGTTTTAGCACATGCTTAAAATTGTAACTTTATTAACATGATCTTTAAGTTCAACATGCTGTTACCAGGTTGTTTGCTTGTTTCTAGCATGATGTTACTAGCTTGAAATAAGATAGATGCTAGGATGCTTGTAACATGTTTTAGTATATTGCTAACATGAATTAACATGTGCATCTATGTTGCAGCACATTACTAGCATGAAATAGAATATTTATTAACATGTTTTGGTACATTTTAGTTGGTTTTAACACTGTGCATTTCAAGTCTATCATGATGCTAACATGTAACAAGTTTAACACATTGTTTGCATGAATAAAAATATTAAGAATAAGAAAAATACAAGTTTAAGAATAGCTATGTCTAGCATGTTTAAATGTGTTGCTATATACATTTGCATATGCTTTTTAAACATAGTTTTGCATTCTTGTTTCTAGCCTGTTTTAACCCTACTGTTATATTTCAACCCAGCTGGCCTGTGCTTTGCCTGTGTCCTATTCTCCCTTCGGTTCCTGCTCATCCTTGTTAGTCACCCCAGTGACTATCTCCAACCCCTTGCAACCTTTTTAGTCCATTGTTCACTCAAGTATATAAGACAATTTGCTTCAGTGTTTGTTGATTGTTGCAGGATATGAATATTTAGGCTAAAGCATGTTTAATCATGTGGTTAAAACACATTAAGTTTAGGATGCTTTAACATGTTGCTGATAATATGATGTTTCTAGCATGTGTATAGCATGGGTTACCATACAAACAATAGCATAAATTATCACATTTAACATTTTTCAAGCATGAATTATTATGTTGCTAGCAAGTTTCAGCAATGTTTATCATGTTTTCCTCAATTAGCATGTTGTTAGGACATTTCTAACATGTTTAACCACGTATTGTAGCACACACTTTTGTTTATTCAATATTATTGACACAATTTTAGCACTCTGCTAGTATAAATTAGCATGCAGCTACCATGCTTGCCATAAAGTGAGCAAGAATTAGCATGTTATTAGCCATTTTTATTGCTAACCCATGTTTTAGCAATTTGTTAGCATGTTTTACTGTGCCATTAGTATAACTTATGTTGTTGGGAAAAAAATGTCACACCCCTGGCTCGTTCCTTCTGCTCCAGTTAACCCTCTCTTTCACAGTCACGTTCCCTCAGCACCAATCATCGCTCCCCATCTCCTGCCATCTCATCACGCCCGAGCACTTTCTAATCTGTTTTAATCTGACACACCTGCACCCGTAATCAAGACACCCCATAAAGCCTCCTCAATTCCAGTCAGTCAGTGACTGTATTTCAAAGAAGCATGGAAGAGATGCTGGACTCCCTTCAAGATAACTGCTGCATACCTTACCTGGAAGACATACTCTGTTATGCAAATACATTTGAAGACCACTTTGAAAGACTTAGAAGTGTATTAATAGCACTACAAAAACATGGAGTGAAACTCAGACCAAAAAAATGAGAATTTTTTAAAAGAGAGGTTCGCTAATGGGGCGACTTGTTTTTGGTAAAGGTGTCCGCATTGACGCCAAGGACCTCAATGCTATTTTGTCACTGAGAAAAGTCACCTAGCACCATTGAAGAGGTATGAATATTGCTGGGATTCATAAGGTATTACAGAACATACATCCAGGATTTCTCTGTCCTGGGTTATCCTGATTTCAATTCTCCTTTACCCTCCATACTCATGCATCTAATGGTTTAGGTCCTCTATCAATGGCAGAACGAAAAGTTAATGGATCTTATGGATCGCTCATGGATCTAGAACTCTTACCTCAGCAGAGAAAAATTACAATCTTTTCTCTGGCAAGCTTGAATTCCTAGCTTTGAAGTGGGCTGTATGTGAGAAAAAAGTAAAGGTGGGTTTGAGTATATACTAGTTGTTGTTGACCACTTTACCAGATATGCTCAAGCTTATGCAACCAAGAGCAAGTCTGGAAGAACAGCAGCCGAAAAGACATTCAATGACTTTATTCCACAATTTGGATATCCAAATAAGTTGCATCACAATCAAGGAAGAGAGTTTGAGAATAAACTGTTTAAGACCTTGAGTAGACTGTTTTGAGTGGGACATTCAAGGACCTATCATCCCCAAGCAACCCTGCTGAGAGATTCAAAAGGACTCTTCTACAAATGCTGAGAACACTTCAGGAAAAGGAAAAGAAAAACTAGAAAGAACATCTAGCAACTGTTGTCCATGCTTATAACTGCACGAGACATGAGGCACCTGTATTTTCACCCTTCTACTTACTGTTTAGTCGATCTCCTCAATTGCCAGTAGATCTACTGTTTGGACTAAACTTGGAAGAAACAGATGAATCTCTGACAAAATATGCTGACAGATGGGCGGCTCGAATGAAGGAGGCATAAAGAATTGCAGAAGAAAACAGCAAACTGTCAAGTGAAAAAGGAAAAAAATATTATAACCATCAGCTAAAGGGAATCACTTTGCATCCTGGAGATAGAGTGCTTCTCCAGAACATGATAAGAACAGGTGGACCAGAAAAACTCAAGTCTTACACGGAGAAACAAAAATTCATCATCAAAGAACAACTAAATGACAGCCCTGTTTACAGAGTTAGTCCAGAAAATTATTCATCAAAAATTTGTACTCTTCATAGAAATCTGTTACACCTTGTAAATGACTTACCTGTTGACTTACCTGAGTTGTCACCTGTATCAAAGATGCCACCTGCAGCAGAGAGGAGGAAGAACAAAATGACATGAAAGACAAAATCTAAAACTAGAAAGTGATACTTCATTTAACAGTGATACGACTGCAGAAACAGAAGCCAACGAAGAATACTTACCTGTAGATGAGGAGGCATTCATGCCACAGAACATCCATGAAGACAAAGGCATTCCTCTTGTCCTAATTAATTCACACACAACTACACAAAACTCCCCAACAACAGAACCCCAAAAAACTACAAGACATCGTAGACCAGCACAGAGACTTACCTACTCACATTTAGGGCAGCCATCATTAGAGAAACAAACATCAGTCAATACTTTAGGGTTTAATGAGACACCAACCATCCCAGCAAGCAGTTATTCACAATGCTACACTTATCCAACATCAGCACATTACATGCCATATCTGAATTACTTGAATTACTCAAATACAATTATAGTGGCTGTTTCTCTACCAAATATGCAAAGTTTGGACTTGCGTCCTTGGAAGTTCAGACTTGCCAAGTTCACACTTGGAAGATCGAACTCCAGAGGACGCATTCTTCAAATGGAATGGCAGAGTACTTTATAACGTCACTTACCTTACCTTGGATTCATCGGTTTCACTGTACATTAACAATAAAAAGATTTAAATATATAAAGCACGACCCTATATTAATATTATATTAATGTTATTAATTAATATTTTTAATTTATGAAAATATAAATGTAAATAACCATAAATGTAAAGTGAAATGGGTTATTATACACAGACTCATGTCTTTTATTATCAGATTTAATTAACTACAATGGACATTATACAAGTATAAAGTACAAGACGTGAATAATAGGAAATAAAGAACGTTAGTCAATTGGTAAACAAAGACAAACAGCGAAAAACACAGTAACGTATTTAAAGACAATATAAAACATAACAAAATAACACTGCCAAAATAATACACCTGAGAACAAATAATATATTTTAAAAACCAAAAAAGGTCCGTTAGATATGCACAAGATATATTAAATATCATGTTTTAACTACAATGGAGAGAAGAGATCCAGCGGTACATTCGTGATGGACTGGCCAATGTAAAGCTGCTCTCGGCGGAGGATGTGATGACGAAGCTCCCGCTGACAGGCTGGGGGTTAGAGTCCGCATAAGCTGAGGCACATCGCCAAAGACGCATATATATATATATATATATATATATATATATATATATATATATATATATATATATATATATAAAAATAAATTGCAGATTCGAGTTTAAAACAACTACATTCTTGCCTGAAAAACTCTTAAAACTTTATTTTGTGACACAACAGAGGAGTATTTTTTTTTTAAACCGTGCAGGTTTTCTCCTCCGCCATTAGCTTTCACTGGTTATGCTGCAATGCATTCTGGGATACCTGTGCTTTGCAAGTTCGCACAAGTCACCTCTCGATGCATCCTTGGCAAAAGGGGCAGAACAAGTACACATCCGGGAATTTTATCTGTACTTAGCAAGATGTGAACTTTGAATTGGAACAGTACTTTGGCGACAGTTTATGATGTTTCATAAGGACACAAGAACGCAAGTACAGACAAGAATGCATATTGAGTTTAGTTGCATTTTCTGAATTCTGAGTGGCAGTTGAGAGAGTTGAATAACCGTGATGACTGCAGCGCATCCTCAAAAAGGTCGCACACCAGAAGTGCCATTCGCCGCAGCGCAGTGCCATACATTTCAGAATTCTAAACATAGGTTTCTATCAGCGTACACACATCGGCGCCGCAAGTCGGCAGCTGCCTGTGGTGCCCAGCCACGACTCAGGACAATGTTCATTTCTCTGCCGCACCACAGAGCGACATTTGATTAGTTTCATGTTAAATATCATGCGAATGTGCACATCTGGTGTGTGATACTTTTAACTGTCATGTGCGCACCGTGTCGCGGCGCTTCCAATGTGCGACATGCTTCAGACAACAAAGAGGACCTTGAAGCCGGGGCAGACTGGCCATCCGGCAATTTTGCCAAATGCCAGAAGAGCCGGACCATTTTTAAATGTTTTTTCCTAATATGTATTGTTTTTACATGCAGGCAGCTTTTATCTCTTGCAAGATGTGATTTTATGATAATGAAGATGATGATGGTAATAACAATAATAATAATAAATGTTAAGCATTTGGCCCAATCGACGACGGCCGGCTGGTTTCGAGATTGGCCGACCCAATCAGAGGTTACGCGGACATAATCAAAATCTGGCAAGAATTTGAAACAAACAATAAGAGCCACACAAGCTAATTGTCAGAGATAGACCGTTAAAAAAAAGAAACGGCAGTGCCGAAAAGCTCAGAGAAAACAAAAAAAAGGCTCTGAAATCAGAAGCTGCCAAATGCATAAAAATTTCCTGAAATATTCTCGAAAGGTTTAAATTGGGCCGCTGCATCAGAGAACAGTAGCATATATTGTTATTTGTGAATAAAAGTATGCTGAATGTAGTGCTGTAGTGCATGTCCACTTGTGTGTAAAAGTGTGTGTGATACACATTCACAGGTTACTCCTATCATAAGTAATAGCAAACAAACAGCATAAACAGACAGCATACGGACTCTACAAGATTCACGGATCATTTTTATTTAGTTTTTACTGTATGTATAAATTTGTTATAAATGGGTTGTTTTTGTTCCAGTCATATGCATTAAATGTTTAAATATCTATTACATATGGTACTGCTTATATTATTTCACCATCTGTACATCAATATAAGTATGGAATGTGCATGTCCATCGGTAGGGCTGTGTAGGTGTGGTAATGTGGGCTGGTGTGACTACAGTGCCAGGGCTGAATTTTTGTCCCAGTCCGCCCCTGCCTTGAAGCAGCAACTAACTCTTGTCTCTCTCACTTATTACTAAGGTTAGTTAAATTAACTAAATGACATATAAATCTAGAATTCACATGCTTTAATGTATAAATAATTAGTTTTAACTGAATATTTGATTAATAATTTTAATATGCCTATGTCATATAGAAGTTTATTCATGTATTCAAGTATGATTTGATTTCATGTATTCAGAGTGTTTTGCGTATATCACTTACTGTAAATACTTAAATTGTCTTCCTGACACAATAATATTAATTCAGCCAGTTTGTGACAAATATTCTAGCATTTCTGTACAAATGGTTAAGGTTTCATGTTGCTATTTGTTTGTTTATTTATTTATTTATTTATTTATCGTGATGTGAGTTGATTTAAGTGTCTATACAGTGTGTACTATTTTATCCAACATGTTTATGAATAATTTTGTGATTCAAAGTGTCTTACTGACTCTAACAAAAAACAACAAAGAGGACCTTGAAGCAGCAACTAACTCTTGTCTCTCTCACTTATTACTTAGACTACTGCTTACAATCTTCCTGACTGCCAGGGACCTATAACAGTATTAATTAACATTTGAGTTTAAGCTAAATGTAACCAACATTAACTCATGAGCTGTTAACGTATAATTATGTCTTGACTTTACTTGGAGGGACACATCACCATTAACTCATCCAAATACTTGGATGCTGGTGTTGACAGAACACTTTTCTATTGTACTCAGTGTAAATGCACTAGACGGACGTGTTCGGAGTAGATAAGTATGGGTTAATGATGATGTGCCCCTCCAAGTATGTCATGGTAGAATCATACATTAACATATAATGAGTGGTAATTAATACATTAATTAACAAACAATCATGTACTAACAATTAATTAAGATAGCTGTTATTCACACATAAACTGTGACTCATGTTGTAGTTAAAGTTAGTTCATGATTATCACATGCATTAACTCATCATTAGTTCATAATAAAGTAATGTTCAGTTTACATATTAACACATCGTTATTAATGTACTGTTATTGTAAAGTGTCACCCAATATTTTAATCAAAACTGTGCTATTACTCTGCTAAGTAAACCATCAAACTCTGCTCATATATATGAGTGTGTGTGTTTTCATTTACATTTTTAATAAAATTTTTCAAAGATTTGAAAAGATTTGAAACAATTTTCAAAAGGATCCCAATTAAAACTATGCTGTATTTTTCATGCCAGTTGGCGATGTTTGTAAAGAAGCACAATATAGCTGCACACACTAGTTCACTGGTATTATTATTTTGGTCTTCAGGCCTATACTTAAACACATAATACGCATACACATAACATCACAGTTTTCACAAATTTGCATTTTTGCAAAAACATGAACTTTGAACCCACTTAAACATTTTTCAGGCCTTTAAACACCTTGGTTGTGTAAAAAATGGCCAAAGGCAGGACAAGTTTTTAATTTTTAGTTAAATATGGTGCCATGTAAACACTCAAAAAATTGTATTTATTTTCCTGTGTTTTATCCAATTGACTGTAGTTATCATGGTTACTGATTGACTGGTTACTGATTATTCCTACTTGTTCCTAGTTTCATCCTTCTGTATTTATATCACATTATTTATTTGGGATTTTATAACTGCCAAGTGATTAATAGGTATAGTCCATAATAAACAGTCCTGACTCACAGCACTCTGAATTTTTCCTATAGTGTATGCACTGTATATGTATATATTAAAAAATCCAATCTGATGGACTGTTGTAAAAAAAAAAGGCTCTCGCTCTGACAGTGCGGCTGTTAGAAGAGTGTGTGAAGAGAGCTGGGTAAGAGAGTCACTTGAGGCAAGTCAGGCACCTCTTTAAACAGACAGTAAAGGATGAACTTGCTCCTCACACGTGGAAAAAGACAGTCAAGAGGAGAGCTTGAATGAAAAATCTGTAAAAACGCACAGAAATCCATTATTGACTGTCAGAGTTAGAAGACATAAATAGCGACATTTCGCATTGCCCATTCAAGAACATTACTGGAGTGTTTTGCATTTCATTATTTGCAACTGTTTTACTTTCTGTATAATCCATGGTTTAAAAAAATAGATTGAATGTGCTTCTAAAACACAAAATTATTATATTTTTGTCTATCTACAGGAACTCATTTAGATAAAAGGTTGTGATTCTTTGGCATTACATATTTTATTATTGATGGCTCTTTGTTTGGGTTAGTTGGTACAATTTAGACTCTTCAATAAATATAATAAAGCTTACCAAATTTAGAGGACGCATGTTGGAAATATTGCTTTATATATGCATTTAAAACTTGAATATACATTTATTTATTAAATTGAAATTTTATGTTTTCAACAAAGAAATCTAGGTATCACTTTATTCTGATGGTGCCTTTAATGCTTTGGTTGAATTTAAGTTACATTGCATGTACATGCCAAATAAATTATCATTAGATTATAAGTAGGGGTGGTTCAGGTGGTTCGAAAGAACCACCCCTCACTGACAAAGGTCCAGAATTAATCCCATACACAAGCTCATTTGTCCTATTTTGACTGCTATGTCATAATAAATTGTGAAAATATCCATCCAAGGAAGCTTTAAGACCAAGCACAATCCTCTTTTGGCTGTTGTTTTAGCGTGACTGAGGAAATTAAATGTGCTGGCCAGTTCGTGTTTGCCACTTTGCCTAATAAATGACAATAGGCTAGTTTTTAATTTAAAACTCTTTTCTAATGATTTATGATGAAATAAATTTGTTTTTGAAAAATAATTATTATTCTGTTTTCTTCTGAATCTTTAGAAAATATCAAAAAGTGTGGTTGATGACCATCCGACAAGCTAATCTAGCAAAAAATAATGCTTATAAAGTATTTAAACCTCATAATTAAATAAAAATGAGGCCAACAACTGCCAAAAGGACCATATTTTTAAAAATAAATAAATAACCACCCCTTTCACCAGGCTGGCTTCGGGCCTGAAATGTAACGTTACACTGAAACTACATTTATCTGTACTGAAAAAAGACTTACGTCCTTGTGTTGTGTTGTCAACTCTCAAAACGTTTGCAAAATTTTAGCGCTATCTTGTGTTCATATGTATTATCGCACGGAAGCTTTTGCGCTGTCGTTTTCCAGAGCATAAAATAAAAACTTGAAAGATGTTATTTCAAATATTTAATATGCGTAGCATTATACTTTATTGTTATTTTGTCAAACGTTAGCAATAAGCATCTTATTTAGATTAAATAAATGTATGTCTTTTATGTCAAGTAGGACATTGTTATTTTACAACATACATACATACATGCATACATGCATACTAACATACATAAAGAAATAAGTCATTTAAAGAATATTTACATTAATATTCGTAACGTTACCCTTTCTGGACTGGAAGAAGTTCGTATGAACATTCTGTTGAAATTTCTCTGTCCTCTTTTCACCTTAATCTGAAAAAAAGAGCCAAACTTCCTTCATAGCTGTTGGGATTTATAAACTATGTACTCTGCTTAAATGACTTTTAACGATACCTGAAAACAGAGCATGAAAACAGCCTTCTGTATCCTGAGGTCAGAAGTGAGTGGTCTCCATGGCGATAGGAAGCGCTTCTCTCGTAGCCCCGCCCATCAGCGATGGTTACCAGCTGTTAACTTCTCCTTTCAGCGGTCATCATGAGCTGCTTCAGTTTTCTGCTTCCAAAGCATGATTTTTTGTTTTGACGTTTTGTATCAGAGAGGAGCTTAAGGTAAGTGTCTAAAATCTCTCTTCTTTAATCATAAAGATTATCAGACATCACTTTTGTGTACAGTGTTGTCGGCGTTGCCAACCGGTGATCGCACAAAAAATAGCCCAACGTTACCATGGTTTATACATCGTTCTACCTTTAGTAGTTAATTGACTGTATTTTGGTATCATTTAAAGCGTTGTATTGGTAATATTCTGTGATGAATAATGACATTTGAGTTAATAAATGGCAATAATCTATTATAAATCGTTTAAATCACGTGTCAGAAGTTATTGGAGTAACGTTACACATGTTGAATAGAAACCTTCGCAGGTCTCATTTGGTACAATACATTTCTTTATTGAACTTATAAAAATATCTGCATGTAATTACATCTGTAATTAATTTCTGCAGTTACATTAATAAGTACACTATTTACAGATCATCCCTTACATCTTAACTCACCCTAAAACTTACCCATAGCACCTATACGTATCCCTTATTAGGAGCACCGGGTGCAATACAATATGAACACAGTAGGTACATTGTACTTAATTTGTAATGCCTATAAATGAGGCCATTTAATATAAAGTGAGGTGCAACCTTCTTTAAAATTCAAAATTGTGAAACAAATGAAGTCAAATTGAGTAATCCAGTACTACTAGGGGTGTAACGGTACACTGGAGTCACAGTTCAATATGTACCTTGGTTTTAGGGTATCACAGTTTGCTATGGTACAACAGGAATAATAACAAACCTCCAGTAATTGCTTCTTCTGTTTATTTTGAACAGGCGGAAGTGTTTTGTCATATTCAGTGCAGGACTGAACAGCTGCAAAACTTCTTGTGAAGCAAAAGTACAAATTAAACACAATAATGAAAAATAAACTTTATAATTCGGAAACTGCGTACTAAACATTAAAAAATTATGCTCAGCCCTCTCCTAAAACAAAGAAAAACAATAATTGTGTGTTAAATTCAAGATTTAGTTAGCTTCAAAACTGAAATCTCTTTTAATGAAAATGTTAGCACTGTGTCCATCCATAACAACAAGTGCAGAGGACAACAACTGTTATGTGTGTAGAGAAGTCACTCACTTATTCACAGACTGGACTTATGAGCTCAGAAGATTCTGTAGCAACACTACATTTTTAGAAGCCCATGTGAAGATAAAACATTTCTGTTTACGGGGTGTCAATTTTGCATGACAACTGCAAAATGGCAGTAACTACTCCTGGTATGGTTCGGGACAAATACATGTACCGCTATACCCTTACGTACTACAGTAATTTATTTTGCACAATCAATAGATTGATGAAAAGCTTTTCCATTAAGCAGCTCTTCAAATGTGGCATGAAGTAGATCTAAAGGGGTCTTCTGTATTTTGTTTGTTTGTTTATTGATCACATGACATTAAATTGTGTCATGCTTTGCTATTTCACACCAATATTAAGCTGTTTCATATTATTTAACAAAGTAGTTACTGTTAATGGCTTAACTAATGTTATGAATTGGCAAGGCAACTGATTTGGGATTCCAAACGCAGCTTTTATTCAATAGAATGGTCTGACAGGCTGTGCTCTAATTAACAATGTTAAGCTTAATCCAAAAGAGTGATCCAATAAACGAAGGCGAAGGTTAGGGCAGGCGGCAAACACTCATAAAACAAGGAATCAAAAACAGACAGGGCAAAACAAGAATACAAGATAACATAACATGATACAGAACACTGAAAGAGTGCGAGTGTCGTTCTTCTGTGTGTGTGCAAATATGCTGTGTCAGTGTAATTAGTGTCCTGATTAAGAACAGCTGTAGTGTGTAATCAGCACAATACATGAGACGATGTGGGCACGGCACTCCATGATCATCATAACAGCTAACATGATCAAACAATAAATAATACAGTTATTACAGTATCTCCTCATGTTTATTAAATCATTTTAGTTCTTGTTAAAGCTATAGTTCACCCAAAAAGGAAAATGTATTCAATATTTACTATTCCTCAAAGGTGCAGTAGGTGATTGTCTTTAGAAACACATTTTTTTGTTGTGATGGTTGAAAGTCTCTTCTCATTCCAATAGTAATGATTTAAGTAAATGATCTAAATGTATTTATATGTATTTTTATATTCTGGATAGCATAAAACAAAAAAAATGTTCATCCAATTAAATATTGTCGGAATGACAAATAACTAAATTACGACAGGTATCAAACCGTCTGTCAACAAATTAAAATTTGAATTTCTGCACAGCCTCTTTAAGCAAACACATACTGTACGTCACACGTGCATACACGTGAAACACAGATCTACCACTGACAGAGAGATGTCATCAGGCAAACTCTGCATTGACCTAAACATCTTTCTGAAAGACCAACGTGGCTTTGTATCCATGAAAAGAAAGATTGTTTCTGAAAGGGCATCTGCCAAAAATGCAGAATCAAAACTTTTCTAAACACCTGAATCAATATCAGAATTACTTTTGCACACAGGAGGGCAATGACGTTATGCAGTTCAAAACCCCGGCAGAAGTATTTCTTTTAGACAGGTATGTTTTAAAACTATTTTAGCCACGCAAAGCTTACAGTATGTATACTGTATTGTTGTTTATGAATGGGTTTATATGCATAGAAGTGTTGTTCAGCCACTGAAAACGTTTGGCAAAAGATTGGCTATTTTCAAGTTCATGGGGTACCTTTTATAGCATCCATAATATAGTCGGTTAAATAGACCTGAGCATTCGTTTAGTTGTTTAAGTGTAAAAAGAGAGAAAAACAAGCAATGTACGATAATCAGCAAGCACAATTGAAAATGAAAAGTCACTCGTTTTCTTGGTAACCTACAGTAAGTGTAATGTAAATTGATTAACAACTAGATAAAGTGCGTGTCTCCATAGAGTTTTCTAACTGGAGAATGACATGATGTGTTATATCTAATCAGTGCACATTCGCACATTCATGACTTAAGGAAGGCTTGGCTTTGAATGGCATGTGAGGGTTGTAAAATTTTTAAGCTATTATGTTAATGCTAGCATTCAGGCAGATCACCTACTGCACGTTTAATTGGTTCCAAAGCTTTATGATAATCTTTGTTCTGTTAAACACAAAATAATATATTTGGTCCCACTTTGTATTAAGTGTCCTTAACTACTATGTACTTGCATCAAAAAATAAATAAAATGTATTTACTGTGTTCATAATGTATTTGAGAACATTTGTGGTGCTCTTGAGTTGGGATAGAGGTAGGGTTATGGACAGGTTTGGTGGTACTGTATGGGTAGGTTTAAGGTTGGGTTAAGGTGTAAGGGATGGTCAAAAGTGTATTTACAAATGTAGTTACCGAAGTTAATTACAGATGTAATTACATACAGGTATTTACTCAAGCATAAGTACACATTAAATACATGTATTTACACAATAAGTACATCGAAACAAATGATTAATTTCTGTGTAAGTACATATTAGTTAAGGACACTTAATATAAAGTGGGACCATATATTTTTTTAATATATTAATCATTGACTTCAGTAATATGTTTTTTCCTACTATGGATGTCAATGGCTAATGGTTACCCCTCACTCACTCACTCACTCACTCACTCACTCACTCACTCACTCACTCACTCACTCACTTTCCTTTGGCTTAGTCCCTGTTAAACTCATGTCGCCACAGCAGAATGTACCGCCAAATTCTCTGACATGTGTTTTATGCAGTGGATGCCCATCTAGCCTCAACCCAGAATTGAGAGTGCACCAGTTACCAAGTTTCTTAAAAATAAAATATTTTTGATTTTGTTGAATAGAATGAATTTTGAAAACTTCCATATATGTGTTTCCTATGCATGTCAAAGGGTACCAGTTAACAACTTTCTTAACAAATCTTCTTTTTGGTTCAACAGAAAAAGTAATCTCAAAAGTCTGAAACTACTTGAGGAAGAGTAAATGATCACTTTAGGCTGAGTTTAGCTCCAACACTGATCAAACAAAGCTAAAGCATCTAAGTATTATCTGAAGGAAGACTTCAGTTACAAAACGATACTTGCTGTTTGTTCAAACTACCTATTTAAAATGAGCTGAAACAACACAATTCTTGAGTTTTTTGGTGGGAAAACTTAATTCTTTATGCTTTTTATCCACTTAAATTAGTACAAACTAATAAATTAAATTAATTCCTTCATGACCGTGTTCGTGTGGGTTTTCTCTGGGTGCTCTGGTTTCCCCCACAGTCCAAAGACATGAGGTATACTGTAGGTGAATTGAATAAACTAAATTGCCCATAGTGTATGAGTGTGTGAATGAGTGTGTATGGATATTTCCCAATAAGGGCATCCGCTGTGTAAAACATAAGCTGGGTGAGTTGGTGGTTCATTTTGCTGTGGTGATCTTTGAAGAATAAAGAGACCAAACTGAAGGAAAATGAATGAATGAATAATTCCTTCATGTGGGAATCCAGCGTTTTGGTTTTTACTATGTTGGTAATGAAAGACAGGTGTGTTTGATCAAAGTTGCAGCTGAATCCTGCAGGATGGTAGATCAGGAACAGGGTTGAACAGCCCTGAACCATCTCTTTAACTCACAGTGCACTAAACATTGTGAGAAAGCACATCTTTGGATGTAATAAAACATTAGTAAATGTTGGATTAATACTGTAAAAACTAGTATAATACTGTAAAAACTAAGAAGTAAAGTACCTTCTTAGTTCATGTTAGTAAAATCTTTAACATTATCTAAGGGAATCTTATTGTAAAATGTGACTAATATGGATATATAATATCGGTAAGCCATTGTTTAGATGCAGTCAGTTAGTCTGTAAGTGTGTGATTTACAGGTGTGTCTGGTTGTCTAGAAACAGGAGAGGTGAAATTCTATTAGTCGGGGTTTAGTTTGAGTTGCAGAGAGACAGTGTTTTGTTTATATGTAAACTCAGTCTAATCTAAGTCAGCAGAGACACTATAACACTGAATCATATCAGAGCGAGATGAACCCTTACCCAGCACATTTTCAGGTAAACATAAAATTGCTCTTTAAGAAATATGAGATCTTTCTCATACTCATTGAGTAGATCTTGTTTGGTTCTGTTGTTTTTTTTTTTTATTTCAGTACTAATGTTCAGTTTGTCTATCTACTGCAAAGAACATAGGATTTGTGTTTTTTTTTTTTTTTACACACATTTCATTCTTTACAATGTGCTAAACCTTCATAAAAAGTAAAATCCTAAAAATAAAAGTGCATTCTGTTGCCTGACAATGGCTTTAGCAGTTGTTGTCATAGAGATCATTGAGCCTTTGACTTTCATAGTACATGTGTGTTGTTGTCTGCAACTAATGTACAAACTAACTAACTAACTAACTAACTAACTAACTAACTAACTAACTAACTAAATAAATAAATAAATAAATTAACATAAGAAGAAAGAAAGGGAAAAATACTTTTAAAAATGTTAACAAATGAAACTTTATCATTAACTGTGAAAAACAAAATATTACTGTAAATGTCTCAAATAAATAAATTCATAAAAACATGAACCAAAATTAATATTCTGTCTTACTGAAACTTCTGTGTGATGAAAAGCCTAAAATGTAAGTAGTTTCTCCCAGAAAATCCCAATCTCTAAACCAGAGGTACCCACACTCTGTCTTGGAGGGCAGATTTTAGCTCCAACTTGCCTCAACACACCTGCATGGATGTTTCTAGAAAGCCTAGTAAGTGCTTGATTAGCTAGCTCAGGCATGTCTGATGGGGTTGGAATTAAACTTTGCAGGACACCAGCCCTCTAGGACCGAATTTGGGCACCCCTGCTCAAAACTGTTCCAATGTTTGGGCCCTACATTTATTTATTTATTTATTTATTTTATTATTATATTTATTTATAAAGAAGTATTATATTCTCACTAAGATGACATTTTAGTTTATTATAAAATACCACAAAAACAATAACACTGTGAAGTATTTCAAAATAGCTCTTGTACAGTTAAATTAAATGTATGCATTGTTACTCAGGTTTTTAGTGTCACAAACAGCAGTTCTTCCAGAAATAAGTCTTACATGCTCCTTTGTTAAACGAGAAACACTCTTTACTTACTCTCCGAATTCTTCTCCCCACCCAGCCTCTGTTCAGGAATCACCATCTCTGTTCATCTCTCTGTCCCAAACCATTGGCCATGTTGGGCCAGTTTTCTCCCGGCGAGCCCTACACCACATCTCTGTCCAGCACGCCACCCTGGAGCCCAGCAAACCAGCTTCAGCTCTTCCGCTTCCGCTCACGCACCGAGCCCATAGACTGGAGGCGTCTCTCCGCTCTTGATGTCGACCGTGTTGCTCGAGACATGGACGTCAGCGTGCTTCAGGACTTCATTATGACCGTAACATTCTGTGCATTGGAGGGCGAGCGTTGTCCAAACTGCCATGGGCCTGTTGACCCTTCTTTGGTCAAACTGCTTCGCATGTCACAGTTGAGCACAGAGTACCTGCTGCAATGCCAGGATTTACTAGGAGCTCAATTGGCAGGACTGGAGGAGCGTCTGCAGGCTGCAACTTCTCTGGTCCAGCAAGGAGAAGGACAAAGGGCTGAACTTGAAAAAAGTCTGCAGGAAACCAAGCAGGAGAATCGGCGGAGAAAGAAGCTGATTGACACACAACAGCTTCTCCTGCAGGCCAGCGCTAATAATTATCACAAGGTGAGCTTCCCTCTTTTTAAGATCATACATTTATAGACTAAACATTTGGGATATTTTATATTTATTTGGTGGACAAACAAACTCATTAATAGATGCAAATATTAACAGTTTTAACAATATTTTTGTTCATTTATTTTTTAAATAAAATGTTCAAAAGGAGAGTTTACTTTAAAAAGACTTGTTTTAACATACATGTTATGCTGTCATTAATTTAATATACATAAATAAATAATTGTTATTATGAATAAAATATTAAAGTAAATGTGATTACAGTTTAAAACTTTCCATTTGTATATATTTTAAACTATGATTTGTTCAATGTAGTAATGTCGTTAGTATGAAATCATTGTAATACGCTGATTTAGTGAATAAAAATTAAAAAGTAATGGATACAGATCTTATCATTGTAATATCTTTTGTTTAAAAAGATTTTAGTAAAACATCTTACTGTTGAAAATGGATAGAAAAAATGCAGTAGAACAGTTTTAATTCAAAATAGAAATGTTATATAATATACATTATGTTATATTATATAACATTTTACCATTTTGATTAACTTATTGTGACCTTATTAGTATCAAATCAATAATAAATCAATAGAAATCTTACAGACCCCAAACTTTTGAATGGCAGCATATCTGTAGTCTAATAAGGTCTTTGTTTTCTTTGCATTTAAGTGTCTTTATTTAAATGCTTGTTTAATGTGACATGAATGCGTTTCCATAGCAAGTATACTTGTTTAATGTGATAGAAAGAGCAGCTTAGAGCAGGTATTTGTACTAGATCTTACTTTTTTAATGTATTCTCTACTCTGAATTTTAATTCAATAATCTGAAGGCTGACTCCGCAGAAAGTTGGAAAATTCTACATATTGTGCACCTCAGCATTCCTTGACCACCAAGGTTATCATACCTTTGCATTTTTAATTTTTTTAACTTCTATACTATTTTTAATGTTCTGTAGATTTCCATTTAGTTTTAGTTTGTTTCATCAATGTTTTAATAGTTTTAGTAAAATGTTTATTTTTATTTAATTTTTACATATTTAGTTTCAGTTTTAGTTATAGTAATTCTAGTTTAACAGAGTTAACAGAACACATCTAGAACAAAGTTTAGTATTTGCACAGCATACATTAACTCTTGTGCAAACCTCTCTTAGTGAAAATAAAAATAAATAATTGTTTAAACAAACATTGAATCCAAAACCGTACAAATGCAAGGAATAAAAGTCAAAATTTTGAAGTATTCAGACAAACTTTATAGTGACACAAATACCAGTATTGTCACTTGAGGTGTAATGGGGTGTTTCTGATATGTGAAGTAATAAATATTGTCTCCAAATACTGCTTTTCAGGGTTTATTTCCTATCATACAGTTTGCACAGTTGCAATTTCTACTCACGGTAGACTTCATTACTCACTCCATTATACCAGGTGTGTCAAACTCCTGTTCCTGGAGGGCTGCAACCCTGCACGGTTTAGTTCCAGCACACATTACCTGTTGGTTTCAAACAAGCCTGAAGGACTCAATTAGTTTGATCAGATGTTTTTAATTAGGGTTGGAACTAAACTGTGCAGAGCTACAGCCCTCCAGTTTGGCACATGTGCATTAAACCAGTGTTTCTCAACCATGTTCCTGGAGGAACTCCAACTCTGCAAATTTTGTATGTTTTCTTAACCAAACAAACCTGATTAAGATCATCAGCTCATTAGAAGAGACTCAAAGACCTGTAATTGGTGTGACGAACAAGGGAGACATCCAAAACATGCACTCATGAACCACATAGCATGGTTTTCCATGCTGCTTTCCCATGCTCACAATCACAGTCATGGATGTTTATATGTGATTCAGAACCACACACTACCCAGTGGTCAAACACAGAGTTAAAATATAAAAAATAAAAATGACAAACTTTATATTAAAGATCATTTAAATAATTAAACATGCCTAGTTTCTTTTTGTTTTTTTTTTGGTTAGAACAAATGTTTTTATGTTTGATCACATGTAAAATATGGTTTTTGGGAATAATTATGCTCTTGACAGATGTGTTTGTCTTTAAAAGAGCATCTACAGTTAGATTTTCCACCACAGAAATAATTCTGAAAACAATTATTATTTTTGCTAATTGCTATTTTATTTCAGTTAGTTTTGTTTTGTTTCAGTTTTTCATTAATTTAGAATTTTTACATTTTATTTAAGTTAACGAAAATATTTTTTGATCCATAGTTTTAGTCTTAGCTTTCGTTTACTAAAATAGCCTTGCTGACCACAACCAGTTCTAAAGTTTGGTTTCCTTGTTCTCCCTGCTGAAAAAAAAACAGCTTAAACCAGCTTAGGCTGGCTGGTTTATAGCTGGTCGACCAGCCTGGTTTTAGAGGGGTTTTGGCCATTTCCAGGCTGGTTTCAGACATTCCCAGCCTGGTTTTAGATGGTAAGGCTAGAAAATGACCAGCTAAAAACAGCTTGACCAGCCTAGCCAAGCTGGGAGCCCAGCCGAAACCAGCTATGTCCAGCTTAAACCAGCTGGCCAAGCTGGTTTAAGCTGGTTATTTTCCAGCATGACCAGCTAAGACCAGGTTGGAAATGTCTGAAACCTGAAACCTGGAAATGGCCAAACCCCCTCTAAAACCAGGCTGGTCGACCAGCTAAAATCAACCAACCAGCCTAGGCTGGGTTAAGCTGTTTTTTTCTGCAGAGGTATATATTTTATTTCAGTTTATTTCAATATTTTTGACCCATTATTTTAGTCTTAGTTTTCATTTACTAAAATAGCCTTGCTGGCCACATACAACCAGTTCTAAAGTTTGGTTTCCTTGTTCCCATGACAGTGCCAGTTCTGTGAAAAGTCATTTGTCAACTACTCATACCTACAAGCACATGTTCAGCGGCGACATCCTGAGGTCACAGATGCAGGTTGGTGGTCAAATTGAATTGGTAAAATTGCCCTTTAATTTCACCTAATAAAATTGTTTACATGACGTGATAGAAAAACAACTCTGTACTGTATCTTAATATCATCGCTTTTGCATGTGTATACTGTACGTCTCAGAGAAACAGAAGAAAAGGAAGGTGGAAGAGATGGAAGATGGGATAGAAGAGCTGAAGGAGAAACTGAGACTGACACAGATGCAGCTACAGGCAGAGCAAGAAGCAGACAGTTTGAGGCGACAACAGGTGAGACTGTGTTTGAAGTGAAATTCAACATCTCATATAGAGGTTTCAACCACTTAAAGAACTCTCCTTCTACAGTACTATGAAAATGTTTTTTTTTTGCAGTTGTCTATACCTAATTTTTTTATATTACGCTGTTTCACACAAATTGTTATGGTAAGGCTTTTTTATGGTAAAACTATGCTTTTCAGCTCAGTTTTATTCCTTTCATGCTCATCACTTAGGTTAAATGCAGTAATCAGGCTGTACCTGTTAACTAAGGCTAACATGCCAGTATAATATACATTGTAAAAGTTTGGCTTCAAAATTACCACTTCAAAGATGTTGTTGTCAAAAAGCTAATGACTGAAAAGCTAAATTTAAAGTTAGTAAATCATACTATCGAGTTGTCAAATGACAGGGAGCTCATTGTTGAGGTAAATTATCCATTTTTGTTCTCATAGTGGCTATGTCATCCAAAATGATATTCAAGCTAAAACAATTTAATAATGTTATTATATTAACATTTACTCATTCATTCATTCTTCGGCTTAGTCCCTTATATATCAGGGGTCGCCACGGTGAAATGGACCGCCAACTATTCCATCATATGTTTTACGCAGCGGATGCCCTTCCAGCCACAACCCAGTACTGGGAAACACCCATACACTATCACATTCACACACACTTATACACTATGGCCAAATTTGTTTATCCAATTCACCTATAGCACATTTGTTTGCACTGTGAGGGAAACTGGAGCACCTGGAGGAACCCATGCAAACACGGGGGGAGAACATGCAAACTCCACACAGAAACGCCAACTGGCCAGCCAGGACTCAAACCAATGACCTTCTTGCAGTGAGGCGACAGTGCTAACCACTGAGCCACTGTGCCACCCCTATTATTTTAACATATTGTTTTAATATTATATTATAAATACATAAGCACAAAAGAAGCCTGATTTTCTGTTTATTGGAAGTCATGGAAATTCAAACAGAACTCTAAAGTGGATCTTTAAAACATGAATTTTAATGCTCAGTGGTTTATTAATATACAGTTTTTATGCCTTACATTTTAAGGGATAGTATACACACAAACTTAATCATTTAATCACCCAAATTTCCAAGCTGTACTTTTTTGTACAGTGAAAGTGGGAAAAAAAATCGATTTTCGTGATTTTTGTGTTCTCTCACAAAACATTGCATTTAACATGTTGCAAAATCGTCAAAATATTTCAGGAACAAGAGGAGCAGCGAAGGAGAGAACAGTCAGAGAAGGAAGCACTGGAAAGATGGAAAGAAGATGAGAGAAGGAAATTTAATCAGGAAATTGCAGATCTGAGACAGCTGTTTCTCCAGGAGTATAAAGACATGGCAAGCAAGAGCTCATCTATTGAGGCTGTGAGTACACATTGGTTTAAAATGTTTATGTGTGTGACCAGCAGATGGAGACAGATCTTGTGCTTTGTATTTTTGCCAGACATTCAACTGAGGAGCTACTGGATGAATATAATAGTGTTTTATATGGGATGGAAAGATAGTTTGATGTTATTGTAAAACATTCTGTGTAACTTTGTCGTTATTTTATCTATAGAAACTGCTGGTGTTACAGAACAAAGAAATGGCTGGATTCAACAATGCACGTTTACAACAAGACAGTGACCCTGAGAAAGAAATCAGAGAAAACAGAGAGAGAGAGCTGAGAGAGAGAATGGCCATAAAGGTGAGTTTTTATTTGTTCAGCCATGTATGAATCATTAACACAGTGCACTTTTGAAATTAATAATTCATGTTTTCATTTCTAATGGCAAATTTTTTACAATGTCCTCTGTTTGCAATAAAGAGATTTTTTCATCTACAAAAAAAAAGTAAAATACAATTTCTTTTAAGCGCTCAATAAATGATTCCAATGTGGACATAAAGTCTGAATAGTTACTTTTAGAAACTGTACTGATTAATTCATAGACTAATAAGGTTCGAATAAAGACCATAATATTTAACTAATCAAAGCTACAAAATAGATGATCAAAATATGAAATATCATATATTATCCATGAAATATGTTCTTAGTTGTTATTTTTGCCAAACTATTCAGAACTGTATTGGTTTTTATTTTTATTTTGTTCAGTGTTCATTCATTCATTAATTTTCCTTCGGCTTAGTCCCCTTATTCATCAGGGGTCACCACAGTGGAATGAATCGCCAACTTATCCAGCATATGTTTTACACAGCAGATGCCCTTTCACCTGCAACCCAGTACTGGAAAACACCCATACACACTTATTCACACACATACACTATGACCAATTTAGTTTATTCAATTTACCTATAGCGCATGTCTTTGGACTGTGAGGGGAAGGCGGAGCACCCGGAGGAAACCCACGCCAACATGGGACCTTCTTGCTGTTTGGTGACAGTGCTAACCACTGAGCTACCTAGTTATTAATACTTTTAAATAGATTTTATTTTAGATTTTATGTTTTTAATTTATTTTTTGTCAGTTCAACAAATAATTAAAAAAAATTATCAAGTAACACACTGATTTAAAAAAATATTGTCTACAATAATAATATATTTTGTTTTATTTACAATTATTTATTTAGTGACTGTTGCTAAAATAAGCTGAAATGGTGATAAATTAACAAATTAAAAGTATTCATGAAGAAATAAAACTGTTATTTTAAAAAATCAACTTAAAGGTGTGATATATACGGATAATGTACATGCAGGCGGTTCAAGCTGCTGATAATCCTGTTGGGATTTATTCTGTACCTTGATGTACTTTATCCTGCTTATTAATTTAAAAACTAGACAAAACATTGTTTTGAGCTTAATAGTTTATTAAATTGTTTTATTAACAGAACTGACAGAAAAAAAGGTGAATGTATGCATACAGCTAACCTATACAATTTTTTCAGTCACAAGATGGCGAAAGTCAGTCAAAAACAGCCAAAACAGTGCTGTACAGACAAGCATATAATATGGATGTGAACATATTCACTGACTGCATTGTTGATTTAAAGTACTTGGATGAGCCTGTGTTACTAGTTTCTGTGGTTGTAATGGGAATATATAGCCTGAAATGTTGTGATCTGACCATCAGAATCAAGTCTTTTAGAGAGGAATGGAATAAGTTATATAAAATGTTAAATACAGGCCTTCCATAGGGCATTAAAAAGCATTTAAAGTCATTAAATAGTTTTTTTGCAAAATTAAGACCTAGTTTTTAAGAATAAATCAGTATTACCAATGTATTTGGAATATAGCTTCAGTAATAACTTCTTTTAAATTACTTTTGCAAATTGTGATAAAAACACAAAACCAGTTTGGTAATTTGGTCCAGCTGGTGCAAAATTGGTGTGACACAGGACATTTAGTGAGGCTGTGATGAACCAGACAAGCATTCATTGCACTTGTTCATTCAGGGATGTGATGTACCATATAATAACCGATTTCCCCATTTTCTTAAGTCTGTGTATATGTTATAATGTTATGGTATTGAGGAGGTTTTTTAGATAAGGCAGTATTGCACAAGTGTAAAACCTATATGTACAATCACTGGCCACTATTAGGTACGCCTTACTAGTGCCCCTTTTTACCTTCAGAACTGCCTTTATCCTTTGTGGCATAGATTCAATAAGGTACCCGGAAATATTCCTCAGAGATTTTGGTCTATATTGACATGATAGCATCACGCAGTTGCTGCAGATTTGTCGGCTGCACATCCATGATGTGAATCTCCTGTTCCACCACATCCAAATGTGCTCTATTGGATTGAGATCTGGTGACTGTGTAGGCGTTATCCTACTGGAAGTAGCCATCAGAGATGGGTACACTGTGGTCATAAACGGATGGACATGGTCAGCAACAATACTTAGATAGGATTCTCAACTGGTACTAATGGGCCCAAGGTGTGTCAAGAAAATGTCCCCCACACCATTACACCACCACCACCAGCCTGAACCGTTTATAGAAGGCAGGATGGATCCATGCTTTCATGTTGTTGACAGCAAATTCTGACCCTACCATCTGAACGTCACAGCAGAAATCGTGTTGTTCAATCAGAGATGCTCTTCTGCATATCTTGGTTGTAACAAGTGGTTATTTGAGTTACTGTTGCCTTTCTATCAGCTGTAACCAGTCTGGCTTATTCCTCCTTTGACCTCTGGCATCAACAAGGCATTTGTGCCCACAACTGCTGCTCACTGGATATGGTAACGTCATTGTTCTGCCCCTTATATCAAATGCCTTGCTTGATTTGGCAGAGAGATAATGTCTTCCAATGACAACAGACTCAAGGGATACGTTTGAACCTTTTACTGTTGATATGGAATAACGTAAAACTGCAAACATACCAAAATACAGAAATGGTAGTATAGCATAAGATCAATAATATGTACAAACCACAAGCACAATCGGTTCTTTATGCAAAATAGATCACTGGTTACACTCTTAAACCGAATCATATTTGCTCGATACAGATTGACGAAATAAAGAACAAATTAAAATCTTGCTGTATAATGACATGAGTATAGCGTAGAGCATAAACCAAACTTCAGTCAAATTATGATTAAACAATGCTACATACCGAGTGTGCCTTCATTACAACTTAAATCGAGAAGCAAAGGATAGCTGCAGCCGTGTGCTCTTCCATGCGGCTTTTGAATACCTCGCTAAATGACCACTTAATCCTAACTAAATATATATTGTCTGGATAAGACAGCACACTCCCCGTCTGTATTCCGTGAATGCCAAACCTTTCTTTTAGATGATTAGATTAGATTCAACTTTATTGTCTTACACATGTACAAGTACAAGGCAACGAAATGCTGTTAGGTCTAACCAGCAGTGCAATAGCAGCAAGTGCAGAATATAGGTATAATTTATAAAGTGCCGTTATAGAAAAAACTATGGTAATATTTACAGATGGATATACTATGAACATTATATACAGGTTGTATTAGCTATGAACAGATTTACAATAAATGAATATATGTCTAGGTTGCTATTAATAGCAGAAGTGTGCAGATAGATAAACATAATTACAAATGTCCATGTGCAGTGGGTATGTACAGTTTATAGTACAGTAGTATATGCAAACTTTAAATGTGCAAATGTTAAATAGTGCAGTGATTGTGAGGAGTATAAGTTTAGAGGAGTGTGGGGGTGTTTTGGGGGGGGCAAAAAAGTCATTGAGGGGCAGAGTTCAAAAGGGAGACAGCTCTGGGGAAAAAGCTGTTCCTCAGTCTGCTGGTTTTTGTCCAGGGAGCCTGAAGCGCCTGCCGGAAGGCAGGAGAGAAAACAGTCTGTGAGCAGGGTGAGAGGTGTCCTTAAGAGTACTGTGTGCTCGGCGCAGACAGTGTTACTTCTGGATGTCCTCAATGGCTGGCATTGTAGTCCCTGTGATGCGTTGGGCAGTTTTCACCACCCGCCTGCAGTGCCTTACGCTCAGCGACAGAGCAGCTTCCATTCCAGACTGTGACGCAGTTGGTCAGGATGCTTTCTATTGTGCAACGGTAGAAGTTCACCCAGACAGCTGATGAAAGCTGGTTCTTCTTAGTTGCCTCAAAAAGAATAGGCGCTGGTGAGCCTTCTAGACCAGGCTGGAGGTGTTGGTAGTCCAGGAAAGGTCCTTTGAGATGTGGGTCCCCAGGAACTTGAAGGATGAGACAGGCTGAACGGCCATCCCATTAATGTTGATGGGATCATGTGAGCCTGTCTTATCATTATTGCTGATTAGACCCAATCACTGTGGTGTCATCTGCAAATTTGATGATGGTGTTGGATCTGTTTCACAGGCCTACAATCGATGGTAAAAAGGGAGTAGAGGAAGGGGCTCAGCACGCAGCCCGGTGGTACACCAGTGTTGAGTGTGACGGTGGTGGAGCAGATGTGGCCTGATCTAACATTCTGAGGTCTGTTAGTCAGAAAGTCCATAACCCAGTTGCAGAGAGACGCGTCGATCTCCAGGTCTCTTGAGTTTGATCAGTAACTTAGAGGGTATGACAGTGTTGAATGCTGAGCTGAAGTCAACAAACAGCATTCGTGCATAAGTGTTTTTATTGTCCAGGTGAGTGAGTAGTGCTATGGAGACTTCTGTGCTCCTGTTGCCACGGTAGGCAAACTGATGTGGGTCCAGTGTGGATGGCAGAGAGTCTTTCAGATGTGCCAGGACCAACTGCTCGAAGCACTTCATGATGATGGGTGTGAGTGCTACAGGGCGGTAGTCATTCAGGCATGTTGGGCTGGAGTGTTTGGGCACTGGCACAATAGAGGTGTTTTAAAGCATGTTGGCACAGTGCTAGGTTAAGCAACATGTCTGTGAATACCCCAGCGAGCTGTTCTGCACATGCTTTGAGGACGCGCCCAGGGATACCGTCTGGTCCAGCAGCCTTACACACATTGATCCGACTCAGTGCGGTGTAGACTTCTGAGGAGGTGAGTGTGATAGGTGAGTGGTCAGTTGAGGAAGTGTTCCTGGTGTAGGGTTCTGTATTGTTCTCTTTCAAAGCGGGCATAAAAGTCATTTAGCTCGTTCAGGAAGGAGACATTTGTGGCTGTGGGGGTGGACTGGCTGGGTTTGTCGTTGCTGATGGCCTGGATGCCCTGCCACATGCGCCGAGGATCAGAGTTGGAAAAGTGCTCCTCTAGCTTAGCTTGTAACAGTGCTTGGTCTTTTTGATGCCCCTCTTCAGATTAGCCCTGGAAGTTGCTGTAGGCCTGTGCATCCCTGATCTGAAGGCAGTGTTGTGTGCCTTCAGCAGGAGGCGCACCTCCTTGTTCATCCGTGGCTTTTGATTTGGGTATGTGGTGATCTGTTTCTGGCTTGTAACACTGTCTATGGTGGTGTTGATATATTCCCAGAACAAGGAAGTGTAACTATCAATGTCTGTGTGAGAAGCCACATGTGGCCTGGGAAGCAAACATACTCCAGCCTGTGTGTTCAAACCTGTCCTGGAGTGTGGAGTCCACCCCTGCTGGCCACACTTTAATGGTCCTTACTAATGGCTTCACACGGTTGATGAGGGGTTGAGTACTTGAGGGTCAGGAACAAAGAAAGGTGATCTGATTGACCCAAGTGGGGGAGGGGGGGTCACAGCGTATGCTTCAGACATGTTTGTGTAACTTGGTCTAAAGTTTTGTTTCCCCTTGTGTGGCAGAAAATGTTTTGATGGAATGTGGGGAGCACTGTCTTTAAGTTTGAGTGATTAAAATCCCCCACAACATTAAAAGCAGCCTCCGGGTGAGCAGTCTGTTGTTTGCTGATGGCTGCATGAAGTTCATCCATAGCAAGCTTGGCATCAGCTTCGGGAGGAATAAGGCAGCAGTTATTATGGTGGAGGTAAACTCCCGTGACAGATAAAATAGTCTACATTTAACCATTTAGAAATTCCAGGTTAACAGAGCAATGTCTCCCAACGACGACAGAGTTTGTGCACCAAGCTTTGTTTATATAAATGCATAATCCTCCGCCTCTGGTCTACCGGAGTCATCCGCTGTTCTGTCTGCTCGGAATGTTTGATGCTCAGTTAGCGATACAGCGTTTGTCTGGTATCCCGCTGTTTAGCCATGTTTCTGTGAAAATCATGACATTACAGTTCCATAATCTTTTGCTTTGGTTGATGCGCAGTCGAATCTCATCCATTTTGTTCACCAGTGACTGTACATTGGCGAGAAAGATGCTGGGTAAAGAGAGCCGGTGTGGTGTTAGCTTTAGCTTAGCTCTTAGCCCGCCGCGCTTCCCCCGTCTTTGTTTACGTTCTCTGCGCAGCCTTCGAGCACTTCCGCCCGGCCGGGTAGGGCTCTCAGGCCTGGGTGTTCTGGCGATCTCATGGATGAGTCGAAGATTGCTAATAAAACTGTCCGGAATGCACAAACCAATTCATAGATCTCCTGTCGGGTGTACGATGTAAAGGCACTGCTGTTCTGCACGAACAGACCCGAAATAAGCAGGAATAATACTGCAAAATTGCAGAAACTGGACAGGACGGCTATGCTTCCTTGGAAATGTTTGTTGTTGATGTTGCCATTTTCGCCTGTACTGTAGTGTTGCAAGGTACTGTTTTCGCCATCTGTCCCAAAAGGTACTTGCAAGTTTTTGCACCATACCGCCACTGTTGGTTGTATAGGTCAGGCTTTTCATAATTCTCGGGTGGAACTAAGTGGTACCGGACTTTTGGGGGTAAGTAGGGTAGCAGTGTCAAGATGAAGGTCTGGTTTGTATAATGGCTGTGACTTCGCTCATAAAGGTGGAAAGTACTTCATGCGTGAGCCTGGAGGAGTTTGTCTGAAATATCATGGAATCCAAGATTTTGCAGATTTCGATTATGTGTTTGCTCGTGAAAGTGCCGTTATGAGGAGTAAGGCTACGGGCTCTTGCCAGGTATGATGAAAGGCCTCTTTTCTTCTGAGCTTAGATTTGCTTTGATCAGACGACCACCAATCTTAACAGTCTGCTGTGATCAACAAAGGGGTCTAGTTTTTGAAGAGTATTTGTTTAGGAAGGGGTTTATTCTGTTTCAGGCACTGCAACTCATCAGTGTATGTTTCCTGTTGTATTGTACGAATGACAACTTTTGTGCTCTGAAGTATGGTGTCAGCACTCAGGGGCAGTTTGCAACAGTGCCAACCTTCGCATGCTGGAATGTGGCTTTTTTGGTCTTGCTTATAAGAGTGTGAAATGTGAATCAACTTGCCAATAGCTCTGATTGAGTGGTTCCAGACAGAAAAATTTTCAAAATGCTTTGAGACTGAGGTATATGACAGTGTCATATGCGTGCAAACTTTTAAATCTTGATCGGGATCACAACAAGTGAAGGGTGCTTTAGGGACAGTCTCAGTTTTGGTCAATGCAGAAACGCAGGTCTGCTGAACCAAATTGTGTCTTGCAATTTAGTTGGAGTTATCAGTCGTGGTGCAATGTCCGCAGGGTTGTGCTCTGAGCTCACATAATGCCACTGCTCTGGCTTAGTGCTACTCCGAATCCTTTGTATACGGTTGCTCACGTAGACATGAAATCAACTCGACTATCCGTGCAGAGGTATATCTCGTTAAACTTGATAGCAATTTCCGCAATGAAAGTTTACATCATGTTCACAGACAACACAGCCGCACATAGTTCCAGGCGAGGGTATAGAGAGCTCTGTAGTGGCGCTAATCTTGCTTTGCCTGTGACAAATCCTGTATGGCAATTACCGTTGGATTCAACTGTTTTTTGGTAAGCGACAGTTGCAATTATCTTCTCAGAAGCATCTGAAAACACAGAAAGCTCCGTGAACTTGGCACATGGTGATATGAGTCCATAGCTCCTCGGGACTTGTATATGTGCAACTCTTGCAGAGAATTTTTCCATGAATCCCACGGCTCCTGACCGCTGCAGGTAAGGAGGAGTCCCAGTCAGTTGCGTTTGCGGTAATTCTCTCAGTAATAACTTGCCCTGAACTGTTATAGGAGCCACAAATCCTAGTGGGTCGTACAAGCTGTTTACCACTGATAACAGTCCACGCCTAGTGTATGGTCTATTATCACTTTGCACTTGGAAGTTGAAACAGTCTGTCTCCAAATTCCACATTAAGCCAAGAGTGCGTTGCATAGGAAGTGAATTAACACCTAAGTAGCTCTTTCAGTGAGTTGGCATAATCGTCAGATGGAAACGCTTGCATGACTTTCTTGCTGTTTGAAGCCAATTTGTGTAACTTCAAGTTAGATCCAGCCAGCATGTCTTGTGTCCTTTTTAGCAAGCTTATAGCCATTTCTGGTGAGGGTAAAGACTTCAGTCCGTCATCCATGTAGAAGTCTTCCTCTACAAACTGTCTGGCATCTTCACCGAAATCGGTTTCTCCTTCTTGAGCTGCACAGCGAAGACAGTAGATGGCCACTGCCGAGATGGACTGTTGCACATGTACCTTCATACGGTATTCGGTGAGCTCATTCTCTAGGTTATTTTCATGAAACCAAGAAACCTGAGGTAGTTCCTATCTGCAGGCCGAACTCTGAAGCAGTGGAACATTTGTTGTATGTCCACCATGAAAGCAACGGGCTCTTTACGAAACCGCATGAGGACTCCAAGAAGACTGTTATTGAGGTCCGGACCTGTCAAGAGGACCTTATTCAGTGATACACCTTTATAGAGAGCACTTGAGTCGAAGACTACTCTCATTTGGGATGCTTTTTGGGATGGTATACCCCGAAGGAAGGCAAATACCAACACTGTTCATTGGGACTGACTGAAGGAGCTATCTCTGCGTGATCGTTTTCGAATAGCTTTTCCATAAAGGCCACAAAGTCCCTTTTGATCTCTGGCTTTCTTCTGAAAAATCGCAAAAGTGACTTAAGGCGTTCCACTGCTTGTGGACGGTTGTTCGGCAGAAGTTTCTTTGCTCTTTGAACGGAAGTGGGGAAACCCATGAATTTTCATCATCTTTGTAGACTTCTCTGATTGCTCTCATGAGATGACGCCGCGGATGGCCACCTCGGTGTGGAGCTCTCCAGTGTTTGCACTGTTTTTGTTAGTCTGTCCTGTTTTATGTTTATGAAACACGATCAGTTACACCAGGGACGAGCTGCTGAACATTTGGCAGTGCACACCAACTAATCAAGAACTGGATTTTGATTTTTGTGGCGTTTTGCGGAACATTGTAATCGGCGGAGCAACCGCACTGTGGAAACGCTACAAGACGCGCAAGCCTGGGAAGCGAGCCGGCGCGCTCGTCAGGCTAAGACAACGCGGCTTAAGAATGGCACTGCCCAGCATCCATCTGGCGAATCTCCGCTCTCTTCCTAACAAAAAATGGACGAACTACTTCTTCTCACATGCAAAAACAAGAACTTTAACAACTCTGCTGTCCTGTGTTTCACGGAAACCTGGCTAAACGAAGCCATTCCGGACAGCGCATTAAACCTACCGGACTTTCAGCTGTACAGAGCAGATCGCGATACGGAGTCAACGGGCAAAACGCGCGGTGATGGGACATGCTTTTACATCAACAGAAGGTGGTGTACGGATGTAACTGTGTTAAAGAAGATGTGCTGTCCTGATGTGGAAGTGCTTTTCATTAACTGTAAGCCTTTTTATTCACCAAGAGAATTTTCCTCGTTCATTCTCGTCTGTGTTTACATGTCACTGCAAGCACACGTGAGTACTGCGCTGCAACAGCTGGCTGATCTGATCACAGAGACAGAACAACAACACCCGGACTCTGTTTTTATCATTATGTTTTTATCACTTGGGGACTTTAATCAGGCAAAACTCACACATGAGCTGCCTAAATTCAAACAGCACATTACATGCCCCACCAGAGGCAATAACATTTTGGACCATTGCTACACCACAATAAAGGATGCATATCGCTCCGTCGCCAGAGCAGCTCTAGGACTCTCCGATCACTGCCTGGTTCATCTTATACCAACTTACAGGCAAAAACTTAAAACTACTAAGCCAGTATTAAGGACTGTCAAGAGATAGACCAACGACACTGAGCAGGTCTTACAAGCCTGTTTTGAATGCACTGACTGGAATGTTTTTGAAGCTGCAGCCACAGATCTGGACGAGCTCACAGAGACTGTAACATCATACATCACTTTCTGTGAGGAGTTATGCATCCCTACCAGGACCTACTTGTCATTTAACAATGATAAACCATGGTTCACACCAAAACTCAGACAGCTTCGTCAGGCCAAAGAGGATGCTTACAGGAGTGGTGACAGGATCTTGTACAATCAGGCCAGGAACACATTGACAAAGGAGATTGGTGTGGCTAAGAAAAGCTATGCCAAAAAGCTGCAAAACCAGTTTTCAGCTAACGACCCTGCATCAGTGTGGAGAGGCTTAAAAGGTTTCACTAATTACAAGACACCGTCTCCCAGTATCGACAGCAATAAACATATTGCAAACGAGCTGAATATGTTCTACTGTAGATTTGACACCTATGACCAGACACCACACACCATCTCCCTACACAGCCATCAACACCACATCAACACAGCCCGGACCATCTCCCTACACAGCCATCAACACCACATCAACACAGCCCGGACCATCTCCCTACACGGCCATCAATACCACATCAATACAGCCCGGACCATCTCCCTACACAGCCATCAACACCTCCAGCCATCTTCCTCTCCCCCCCCCTGCACTTCAGATCAATGAGGATGATGTGCGTCTGATCTTCAGTAAACAGAAGAGAAGTAAAGCACCAGGGCCAGATGGTGTCTCACCAGCCTGTCTGAGAACCTGCGCTGACCAGCTGGCTCCCATTTCTCCCATATCTTCAATAGATCACTGGAACAGCGCAAAGTTCCATCCTGCTTTAAGCGCTCTACTATCATCCCAAGCCCGAAGAAGCTAAAGATCACAGGACTCAATCACTACAGACCTGTGGCCTTAACATCTGTGGCCATGAAGCCCAGCTCTCTGTTCCTAGCTCTGTCTGTCAATGGATCACCAGCTTTCTGACAGATAGACAACAGCTAGTCAGAATGGGCAAAAACATCCGACAGCCATACCATCAGCACTGGTGCCCCCCAGGGATGTGTTCTCTCCCCACTGCTCTTCTCCCCGTACACCAACGACTGCACTGCAAAAGACCCTCCATCAAACTCATTAAGTTTGCAGACGACACTACTGTTATCGGCCTCATCCAGAATGGTGACGAGTCTGCATACAGACAGGAGGTGGAGCGGCTGGTGTTATGGTGCAGATACAACAACCTGGAGCTGAACACGCTCAAAACAGTGGAGATGATAGTGGACTTTAGGAGAAACCCCCCTGCACCCCCACCCCACCATCATGAACAACACTGTGGCTGCAGTAGAGTCATTCAGGTTCCTGGGCACCACCATCTCTCAGGATCTGAAGTGGGACATTCATATAGACTCTATTGTGAAGAAAGCCCAGCAAAGACTGTACTTCCTTCGTCAGCTGAGGAAGTTTAACCTGCCACAGGAGCTGCTCGAACAGTTCTACTCAGCTGTCATCCAATCTATCCTCTGCACTTCAATCACCGTCTGGTTCGGCTCAGCTGCCAAAACCGACCTCGGTAGACTACAGTGAATAGTCCGGACTGCTGAACGAATCACTGGCACAACCCTTCCTACACTACAAGAACTGTACTCTTCCAGAGTGAGTAAAAGGGCTCGCAAAATCACTCTGGACGCCTCACACCCAGCACACTACCTGTTCGAACTGTTACCGTCTGGTCAGCGCTTTAGAGCACCAAGCACAAAAACAGCCAGACACAGGAAAAGTTTCTTTCCTCAGGCTGTCTACCTTATGAACAGTTAAATATTCCCCTACTGTGCAATAAATATGTGCAATACTTTCTCATACTCACTTGTACACAGCACCTTATATCAATATACAATGCGATACTTTCTACATTCACATTTTTACACAGCACCTTATAACCTGTATATTTATAACAATCTGTACATACAACTCAACATCTAGATTTCTTGACTAACCGCATCTGTTTAATCTTTATCATTTTTTTTTTCATATTTATTTTGTGTTGTCACTTGTCACTTTATGTACTCTGAAAGCTTCTGTAGCCAAAACAAATTCCTTGTGTGTGTGAAGCACACTTGGCAATAAAACTGATTCTGATGATCTGCAGAAACAGTTTGTCCTCGATAGATGGTGCTGTTTCTCGTCGTCTTTGTTTTCTGAAATATGTCCCACTCTACCAGTCTTTGAGAGCTCTCCCTGATCTGAGACATGGTGAGAGATGCTTTCAGTGTTTTTTTATGTAGTTGTTCAGACATGGCTGAAAGTGTGTAGACTGACCATTGTCTAGAATGTGTGTGTGATAAGCTTGGACGAATGTAGGTTTATGAACTTTCCCAAGGCAGATGTCTCCAATAATTACCCACCCTAAATCCAACTTTTGCGCGAAGGGGGCATTTGGTGGACCATTCACTTGCCTATGGGCTTTGGACTCTGATAATGTCTCTGCCTAACAGAAGTAGAATGGGAGCATGATGGTCAGGCTCTGGAATATACATCTAGTAAGATGTTTTAAGTGCCTGTGCTTACTAATCGCTTCTGGAGTAGGAATTTCTGAGCGATTGCCAGGGATTTCGTTTCACTCTAGAAGAGCGTGTAAGGATAAGATCAAGCCTCCATCTAGAGATCCACTTGAAAGCCTTGAGCTATCCTGCCTTCAGTTTCTATCGTCCCTGCACATGTTTTGAGGCTGTAAGCTATGCTGCGTTCCATAATGCTGAACAGATCGAAGAATTCTGATCTTGCGAGTGATCTGTTGTTTGATCATCTAGTATGACATATGCTTTGACTGCTTTCTCTGCGTGGTTTACAGGAAAGACTTTCACAAGACAGACCTTCGAGCAGGGACATAGAAGTTGACTGTTTCCACATACCTCTGTACATGCTGAGGATACCTCTGTTTCCAAAGTAATGTCTTTGCTCACTTTCTGATTTTCAGCTACAGGATGTTTTGGATCAATCGTCCAGGGTGCTGGACCTGGATGGAGTGCTGCTATGTGAGAACTGCTGCCACATTCTGAACATTTGATGACCTCGTCACAGTTCTTTGCCATGTGTAAAATGGAGCTGCAACACTTGAAGCATACACCTTGCTGTTTAAGCAATGATTTCCTCTCTTCCATAGATTTCATCCTGAATCCTCTACATCTGGACAGAGGGTGAGGTTTATCATGCAAAAAGCATTGTTTCGCTGTCTTGTGTGTCTTGTGAGTCTTGTGTGTTACAACAGCTCTGGGAAAGACAGGTTTGTTTAACTGTTTATTTGGTCTGTAAGACTCTTCATGTATGGATGTAAGGGAGAAACTTGGATCATTGCGCATTTTTGCTTGCTGATATACAAATTCTACTAGGAACTTGAAGGGTGGAAAGGAAACCCTGTAATCTTCTTTGTATTTAGACCCCACTGTGAGCCACTTCTCTTGTAAGCTGAATGGCAATTTCTGAATTATTGTGTTTACTCCTCGTGGTGTGTCTAGATAGAAAAGACCCATCAGATCACTGTCCTGCATAGATGCTTGGATCTCCATGAGCAAATCACCTAGCTCACGTAGTCTGCAATTGTCTCTGTTTGATATTTTGGGGAAGTTCTCCAATCTCCTAAAGAGAGAGCTTTCAACCATTTCTGGTGCGCCATATGTTTCGTGAAGTCTTTTCCAAATCAGACTGAGCCCTTGTAATGGATAGTTAATGTGAACAGCTCTAATACGTTTTGCATGCTCAGCTGACTCGCACCCCAGCCATCTTACTAGCAAGTCCATTTCTTCACTTGGTGAAATTTTAAGGTCTTTTGTAGAATTTATGAAGGATGCTCTCCATGCTCTGAAGGTTTCTGGTTGGTCGTTAAACTGTGTAATGCCAGTAGACACCAAGTCGCGTCTTGCAATTATCCTGACCACATCAGAGATTTGACTGTCCGCATACAAATTACTTTGATGAGGTCCAGCATACATGGGAGTACCTGACGTTGTCTGAGAATAGTCCAGTGGCATCCCTCTATGCCTGGTCCTTTCCTCACTACCTTGAACTGCTGAAGACTGGGATTCTGTGTGATAAACATATTGAGGTGACTGGGTGTATGCCTTGACCAGAGAGTGTGAAGCGTACGCTGGTAGACTGTGAAATGGCAGGGTTCTGTATGTTTTCTGCATTACTAGGCTGAGATCTGGGAGGCGTGGCATATGACATACACTGCCCTTCCTGCTGCAAATATGATCCAGTATTCTGTGGTTGTTGCGTTTCTGAAAAACGTATGCTTTCCTTATCATAAAACGGTCCGTCCAGGACTGGCGCCTCTGCATCCACATTACTCTCCATCTGTTCTGATACATAGGACTGTGTGCGTTCTGTTGCATCCTCTATAGGAAGCTCTGTCAAACTTGATTCCGATCTGCCTTCTATTTCTGCCGCTGTTTCTAAAGCCTCTGCTTTCGCTTGTATGGCAGCAGCTTTCTTTTCTAGTCTTAAAGTCTCTAATGATGCTTCCAACTAGGCTTATTGTACTTTCAGTTCACTTTCTTTCTTAGCAAAAGCTATTTTTGCTTTAACTGCTTCAGCCTCTCGTGCCATTGCGGCAGCGGTGGTTACAGCCGATGAGCCATGTGAGTGACGTGACGAGCATGATGTGCTTGGTGCTCGCTTCTGTGATACAGCTTCGGAACTTGGCTTGGACATTGTTGAAGAATCACCTCATAAGCTGACTTGCTCCCCGCCGTGGTGTCATAAACTAGAAGTTGATCACTGAAGATATTCGTTTTACTGTTCTGCCCCTTCTATCAAACGCCTTGCTTGATTTGGCAGAGAAATAACTTCTTCCAATGACAACAGACTCAAGGGATACGTTTGAACCTTTTACTGTTGATCATGGAATAACGTAAAATTGCAAAACATACAAAATACAGAATGGTAAGTATGCTAGATCAATAATAGGTACAAACACAAGCACAATCGGTTCTTTATGCAAAATAGATCACTGGTTACACTCTTAACCAAATCATATATCTGATACAATTGACAAAATAAAGAACAAATTAACATCTTGCATGTATAATGGCATGAGTATAGCGTAAGCATGAATAAACTTCAGTCAAATTATGATTAAACAATGTCTACATACTGAATGTGCCTTCAATACAACTTAAATCGAGGAGCAAATGATAGCTGCAGCCGTGTGCTCTTCCATGTGGCTTCTGAATACCTAGGCTCATATTTATGATGTCATGAAATAAGGACTCTAACATAAAATGCAATGCCTATGTATAACCAGGAGGGGTCGCTAAATGACCACTTAATCTTAACTAAATATAAAGTGTCTGGATAAGACAGCAAAGTCATCATCAACTTCCAAAGTTCACTTCCAAAACTCAAGACTGCAAGAGCGTGTTCTTGATATCGAGGATGCATGGATGCACACTTGAGCACCAAACTTGCTCTAGAAGTTCCCAGAAGTCATTGTGACTGGAGGTGGGAAGCGCAGCATTGTTGTATAGATTTATATGAAGTTCAGAGATATAACTTATTTATCTCAGGTATCATCTTATTATTACATTGAATATAACATTACCTTGAAAATCTTAATAAAGAAATAACACATTAATGTTATTTATTGCTGAAATTCATATTGAAATCTGTTTTATTTATATTGTGCAACGTATATTTGTAAAGTAATTATGCATAGTATATATTTTGAAAAGGGTTAAAACAATAAATTGTTGCATAAATGCTGTAATGTTTAAATAATTTCCATTAAAGATGTGTGAAGGTCACATGACCATCAGGAAGAACACAGCATCTGTTCATTCTTCCGAAAGCAAGTCCGTTCTCTTTGTTCTTGGAATTGAGAAAAGCCCATATCTACATGCCTATATGCATTGAGTTGCTGCCATGTGATTGGCTGATTAGAAATTTGCATTAACGTGCAGTTGGACAGGTGTACCTAACAAAGTGGCTGGTGAGTGTAAATATCTTCAAATAAATTATGACAGTTTAAGCTGTCCCCTAGGCCATTTCTAATTCTGCGTTTTGTTCAGAGTAATATATATTTTTTTTATTGTGTCATCGTGAAAAATATCATATGTGTATGGTGCCCGTGGTTAGTCATGGGTAGTGTATAATATTAAAATAAGACATTAAAAAGCATTAAATCAGATTTGAAGATACCTGCAGAAACCCTGATAATATAATATATATATATAATAAATATAATATAATATATAATATAATATATATAATATAATATAATAAATGATACATGTTTTGTTGATTTAGAAAAGTGAATGGAAGAGGAAATTTCAGGAAGCACAGAAAAGACATCTGCAGGAAAACGAAGAGGCAAGTCTTTCTAGTATTGCACAGTCAAATGCATCATGTTAGAATCACTTCATAACATCTAGAATTTGTATGTGTGTGTCACAGCTGAAAAGCGAGAACTCCAGGCTTCTGAAGGCCTTGTCTATAGAAAAAAACTCCACTTCTAGTGTGCAGAACCTTCAGCAGCAGGTCGTCTCTCTATCTTCTCAGCTGAGCCAGAAGTACAGACTCATCAAATCCCAGGAAGAGAAGGTTGGTTATTACTCCACAATCACAAACAGAGGATGAAAGTCAGCTATAATGCCATACTCTTGTCAGAAAATGTTACCTTAATAGCGAAGTGCCACTAGAGACACCAACAGAATTACAAAAATAATGTTTCTGATTCCAGTGCTTATCTTCAAAAGTCTTTTTTAGCCTTTATAACTAACATCTTATTGGCCTTGTGCAAAGAAATCAGTCAACAAGTTGTTGCAGGCTTATTTTTATTATTATTATTATTATTATTATTATTATTATTATTATTATTATATATTTTTTAAATGTTTTTTATTAGTAATATGACATTTTTATTATTTAATTTGAAGGAGTTTGTCTGATTTTTATAATTTAGTTATAAGAAATGCAAACATTATCAAAGCATTAACCCCCTTCAGGCCCGAATTATGTTCCAAGTTTCTGAAAAATGTAAAGGTATGTTTTCACAGTTCTTGAGGCTCCTATAAATGAGACTAAATTATAATAATAATTGTAAATATAGAAATAAAATAAATATAATACAAATTCAACAAACTTTAAGTATATATATTTTTTCTACATTTCATTGGACATCAGGTCAGAACAGTTGTACTTCCTGAACATTACCAATATGAAATACAAAAAAAAAAAACATACATGATTGCTGGTATAATCTTGAAATGTATTTTTTAAATCACAAATTGGTAGTACACAAAATTTAATTTTAATTTTGAGGTTTTTTTTTGTACACTACCTAACAAAAGTCGATCCCGGTTATAAGAGCAACAAATAATAACTTGACTTCTAGTTGATCATTTGGAAAGGTGGCAGAAGTTAGATTTTTCTGATAAATCATCTGTTAAACTGCATCCCAATCATCACAAATACTGCAGAAGACCTACTGGAACCCCACATGGACCCAAGATTCCAAAAGAAATCCGTCAAGTCTGGTGAAGGAAAAATCATGGTTTGGCATCAGTATGGGGGAGTTCAAGAGATCTGCAGAATAAATGGCAACATAAACAGCCTCTGGTATCAAGACATTTGTGCTGCCCATTACATTACAAACCACAGAAGAGGGTAAATTCATCAGCAGGATAGCGCTCCTTCTCACACTTCAGCCTCCACATCAAAGTTCCTGAGAGCAAAGAAGGTCAAGGTGCTCCAGGATTGGCCAGCCCAGTCACTAGAAATGAACATTATTAAGCATGTCAGGGCTAAGATGAAGAAGGAGGCATTGAAGATGAAACAAAATAATCTTGCTGAACTCTGGTCCAACAAGAATGCTTTCTTTGCAATTCCAGGTGTCTTTCTTAATAAGTTATTTGAGTCATTGCAGAGATGTATGGATGCTGTCCTCCAAGCTCATGGGAGTCATACACAATATTAATTGTTTTTCCGCTGCACCATGACTTTATATTCTATACTGTACATTATTTATGTTAAGTTACAAGACTTTTGTCTAAGCAAAGTCAGACCTTACTGTTCTAATTAAATAATTAAAAATAAAGGCATGATCACATTTTCCTTTGGTAAAATAAGCATAACCTAGAGCCATTTGCCATATATATATATATATATACATATATTATATATATATATATATATATATATATATATATATATAATATATATATTATATATATATATATATATATTATATTAAGCCACTTCTGATGCCAAATAATCAAATGAAGTCAAGTTATTATTTTTGTATCTAAAACTTGGATAGGCGACAAGACTTTTGTCAGGTAGGGTATAGATTGCATTTAGTTTAGAAAAAGATTTATCTTCATTTCCTCATCACTCCACATAATGTCCACATCTGAGATATTTCCATCAGCTATATGCTCAAGAACTTCAAGATCTGTATATTCTGCATATGAAATGGTTTCAGCAATTAATTGGTATATCAATGTAATTTTTTTAAATTTAAAAAAATCAATCAGCATTACTGGAGATTTAATGTCAGTAGCAGATTTTGAACCCATTGTACATCCTAATGGACCGACATAGTTGAAAATATCTATCTAAGGCTTTTGCAATGTTACAAAAGATTTTTAACCTTAATTAAAGCTAATCCCTAAATTAAGTGCAATCCCTCTTTTTTACAAACAACCTATGAAATATTGGCAAACATATCAGTGAATCTGAATAAAAACATTGTAAATGGGGCTTACATCTGTGTCTGGAGTGAAGTGATGCCATGTTGCTTTTCAGTGTAGTGGATTTTTTAAATAGTCTTACCGTCATTTGATTGAATGAAGATCGTCTCTCATAGATGGCATGGTTTAAATTAGATGAAATGCTCAGGAACAACAAAAAACATTGCCTGACATGTGATGTCTATTGTAATGACCAGTTTCAAAGCAATGACCACATTTATCGTCGCTGAATAATTTCGTCTTCTATTTCTGTAAGGTGCATTTGTATGGTTTTGGGTTCATGCTTGTTTAAACAATTATATATATATATATATATATATAATATATATATATATATATATATATATAATATATATATATTATAATTAATATATATTATATATATTATATATATTATATTTTTTTTTTTTAATGTATTTATTACTAAATGAATTAATATATCAAAATGTGCAAAAACCAGACTTTGGTTTAGTCTACACTGTTCTGTTAACTATAATTAGTAAACAGTAATTACTAAAGCTAAAGCTTAAACTGAAGCTAAATATATGAAAATTAATATAAATTTGTTTACAAAATAAACTTAAATAAATTTTTAAGAAATTAAGCATAAGTTACATTACACATTAAAAAAAGTATTGAAATAATGTCTAATATAATAATAACAAAATAATATAATCACAAAAACAATATAATAACTGCAAAACCATAATAAACCTGCTACAAATGTATAGCTGTCTTATAGCTGTAACTTTACTGAGGTAATTTCACACTGAAAAGTGGCACTCTTTACCTTTAACCCTTTAATCTAATTTTGAATTAATTAATTCAAAATTAGATTATAAACTGACTTCAGTTATTGTAAAATTATATGCAGGTGTCATGATTCTTAAATGCCAATCATCCTTCTAATTGATGCTTTATCACACAGATTAAAAAACTATCAGCCAACCCAGTCCCAGGTAATGAATTATATCTGCCAAATATGAACTTTGCCATTGCAAGATTAAATAAAAATGACATGAATTGGATGAAGTTTTGTTCATTTTTCTCTTATATTTGGTAGTTCCAGTTGTTTCACAGAATGTCGAGGATTCTTCTGAGGAGCCAGAGGAACAAGACAGAGATAGTATGTGCTATTTTTGTTTTAAAACAATTTAATAATGTTATTATATTAACATTTACTCATTCATCATTCTTCGGCTTAGTCCCTTATATCAGGGGTCGCCACGGTGAAATGGACCGCCAACTATTCCATCATATGTTTTACGCAGCGGATGCCCTTCCAGCCACAACCCAGTACTGGGAAACACCCATACACTATCACATTCACACACACTTATACACTATGGCCAAATTTGTTTATCCAATTCACCTATAGCACATTTGTTTGCACTGTGAGGGAAACTGGAGCACCTGGAGGAAACCCATGCAAACACGGGGGGAGAACATGCAAACTCCACACAGAAACGCCAACTGGCCCAGCCAGGACTCAAACCAATGACCTTCTTGCAGTGAGGCGACAGTGCTAACCACTGAGCCACTGTGCCACCCCTATTATTTTAACATATTGTTTTAATATTATATTATAAATACATAAGCACAAAAGAAGCCTGATTTTCTGTTTATTGGAAGTCATGGAAATTCAAACAGAACTCTAAAGTGGATCTTTAAAACATGAATTTTAATGCTCAGTGGTTTATTAATATACAGTTTTTATGCCTTACATTTTAAGGGATAGTATACACACAAACTTAATCATTTAATCACCCAAATTTCCAAGCTGTACTTTTTTGTACAGTGAAAGTGGGAAAAAAAATCGATTTTCGTGATTTTTGTGTTCTCTCACAAAACATTGCATTTAACATGTTGCAAAATCGTCAAAATATTTCAGGAACAAGAGGAGCAGCGAAGGAGAGAACAGTCAGAGAAGGAAGCACTGGAAAGATGGAAAGAAGATGAGAGAAGGAAATTTAATCAGGAAATTGCAGATCTGAGACAGCTGTTTCTCCAGGAGTATAAAGACATGGCAAGCAAGAGCTCATCTATTGAGGCTGTGAGTACACATTGGTTTAAAATGTTTATGTGTGTGACCAGCAGATGGAGACAGATCTTGTGCTTTGTATTTTTGCCAGACATTCAACTGAGGAGCTACTGGATGAATATAATAGTGTTTTATATGGGATGGAAAGATAGTTTGATGTTATTGTAAAACATTCTGTGTAACTTTGTCGTTATTTTATCTATAGAAACTGCTGGTGTTACAGAACAAAGAAATGGCTGGATTCAACAATGCACGTTTACAACAAGACAGTGACCCTGAGAAAGAAATCAGAGAAAACAGAGAGAGAGAGCTGAGAGAGAGAATGGCCATAAAGGTGAGTTTTTATTTGTTCAGCCATGTATGAATCATTAACACAGTGCACTTTTGAAATTAATAATTCATGTTTTCATTTCTAATGGCAAATTTTTTACAATGTCCTCTGTTTGCAATAAAGAGATTTTTTCATCTACAAAAAAAAAGTAAAATACAATTTCTTTTAAGCGCTCAATAAATGATTCCAATGTGGACATAAAGTCTGAATAGTTACTTTTAGAAACTGTACTGATTAATTCATAGACTAATAAGGTTCGAATAAAGACCATAATATTTAACTAATCAAAGCTACAAAATAGATGATCAAAATATGAAATATCATTATATCCATGAAATATGTTCTTAGTTGTTTTGCCAAACTATTCAGAACTGTATTGGTTTTTATTTTTATTTTGTTCAGTGTTCATTCATTCATTAATTTTCCTTCGGCTTAGTCCCCTTATTCATCAGGGGTCACCACAGTGGAATGAATCGCCAACTTATCCAGCATATGTTTTACACAGCAGATGCCCTTTCACCTGCAACCCAGTACTGGAAAACACCCATACACACTTATTCACACACATACACTATGACCAATTTAGTTTATTCAATTTACCTATAGCGCATGTCTTTGGACTGTGAGGGGAAGGCGGAGCACCCGGAGGAAACCCACGCCAACATGGGACCTTCTTGCTGTTTGGTGACAGTGCTAACCACTGAGCTACCTAGTTATTAATACTTTTAAATAGATTTTATTTTTAGATTTTATGTTTTTAATTTATTTTTGTCAGTTCAACAAATAATTAAAAAAAATTATCAAGTAACACACTGATTTAAAAAAATATTGTCTACAATAATAATATATTTTTGTTTTATTTACAATTATTTATTTTAGTGACTGTTGCTAAAAATAAGCTGAAATGGTGATAAATTAACAAATTAAAAGTATTCATGAAGAAATAAAACTGTTATTTTAAAAAAATCAACTTAAAGGTGTGATATATAACGGATAATGTACATGCAGGCGGTTCAAGCTGCTGATAATCCTGTTGGGATTTATTCTGTACCTTGATGTACTTTATCCTGCTTATTAATTTAAAAACTAGACAAAACATTGTTTTGAGCTTTAATAGTTTATTAAATTGTTTTATTAAACAGAACTGACAGAAAAAAAGGTGAATGTAGCATACAGTAACCTATACAATTTTTCAGTCACAAGATGGCGAAAGTCAGTCAAAAACAGCCAAAAACAGTGCTGGTACAGACAAGCATATAATTATGGATGTGAACATATTCACTGACTGCATTGTTGATTTAAAGTACTTGGATGAGCCTGTGTTACTAGTTTCTGTGGTTGTAATGGGAATAATATAGCCTGAAATGTTGTGACTGACCATCAGAATCAAGTCTTTTTAGAGAGGAATGGAATAAAGTTATATAAAATGTTAAATACAGCCTTCCATAGGGCATTAAAAAGCATTAAAAGTCATTAAATAGTTTTTTTGCAAAATTAAGACCTAGTTTTTAAGAATAAATCAGTATTACCAATGTATTTGGAATATAGCTTCAGTAATAACTTCTTTTAAATTACTTTTGCAAATTGTGATAAAAACACAAAACCAGTTTGGTAATTTGGTCCAGCTGGTGCAAAATTGGTGTGACACAGGACATTTAGTGAGGCTGTGATGAACCAGACAAGCATTCATTGCACTTGATTCATTCAGGGATGTGATTGTACCATATAATAACCGATTTCCCCATTTTCTTAAGTCTGTGTATATGTTATAATGTTATGGTATTGAGGAGGTTTTTAGATAAGGCAGTATTGCACAAAGTGTAAACCTATATGTACAATCACTGGCCACTTTATTAGGTACGCCTTACTAGTGCCCCTTTTTACCTTCAGAACTGCCTTTATCCTTTGTGGCATAGATTCAATAAGGTACCGGAAATATTCCTCAGAGATTTTGGTCTATATTGACATGATAGCATCACGCAGTTGCTGCAGATTTGTCGGCTGCACATCCATGATGTGAATCTCCTGTTCCACCACATCCAAATGTGCTCTATTGGATTGAGATCTGGTGACTGTGTAGGCGTTATCCTACTGGAAGTAGCCATCAGAAGATGGGTACACTGTGGTCATAAACGGATGGACATGGTCAGCAACAATACTTAGATAGGATTCTCAACTGGTACTAATGGGCCCAAGGTGTGTCAAGAAAATGTCCCCCACACCATTACACCACCACCACCAGCCTGAACCGTTTATAGAAGGCAGGATGGATCCATGCTTTCATGTTGTTGACAGCAAATTCTGACCCTACCATCTGAACGTCACAGCAGAAATCGTGTTGTTCAATCAGAGATGCTCTTCTGCATATCTTGGTTGTAACAAGTGGTTATTTGAGTTACTGTTGCCTTTCTATCAGCTGTAACCAGTCTGGCTATTCTCCTTTGACCTCTGGCATCAACAAGGCATTTGTGCCCACAACTGCTGCTCACTGATAGTGGTAACCGTCATTGTTCTGCCCTTATATCAAATGCCTTGCTTGATTTGGCAGAGAGATAATGTCTTCCAATGACAACAGACTCAAGGGATACGTTTGAACCTTTTACTGTTGATCATGGAATAACGTAAAACTGCAAAACATACAAAATACAGAATGGTAAGTATGCTAGATCAATAATATGTACAAACACAAGCACAATCGGTTCTTTATGCAAAATAGATCACTGGTTACACTCTTAACCGAATCATATTTGTGATACAATTGACGAAATAAAGAACAAATTAAAATCTTGCTGTATAATGACATGAGTATAGCGTAAGCATAAACAAACTTCAGTCAAATTATGATTAAACAATGTCTACATACCGAATGTGCCTTCATTACAACTTAAATCGAGAAGCAAAGGATAGCTGCAGCCGTGTGCTCTTCCATGCGGCTTTTGAATACCTCGCTAAATGACCACTTAATCCTAACTAAATATATATTGTCTGGATAAGACAGCACACTCCCCGTCTGGTATTCCGTGAATGCCAAACCTTTCTTTTAGATGATTAGATTAGATTCAACTTTATTGTCTTACACATGTACAAGTACAAGGCAACGAAATGCTGTTTAGGTCTAACCAGCAGTGCAATAGCAGCAAGTGCAGAATATAGGTATAATTTATAAAGTGCCGTTATAGAAAAAACTATGGTAATATTTACAGATGGATATACTATGAACATTATATACAGGTTGTATTAGCTATGAACAGATTTACAATAAATGAATATATGTATAGGTTGCTATTAATAGCAGAAGTGTGCAGATAGATAAACATAATTACAAATGTCCATGTGCAGTGGGTATGTACAGTTTATAGTACAGTAGTATATGCAAACTTTAAATGTGCAAATGTTAAATAGTGCAGTGATTGTGAGGAGTATAAGTTAGAGGAGTGTGGGGGTGTTTTGGGGGGGGCAAAAAAGTCATTGAGGGGCAGAGTTCAAAAGGGAGACAGCTCTGGGGAAAAAGCTGTTCCTCAGTCTGCTGGTTTTTGTCCAGGGGAGCCTGAAGCGCCTGCCGGAAGGCAGGAGAGAAAACAGTCTGTGAGCAGGGTGAGAGGTGTCCTTAAGAGTACTGTGTGCTCGGCGCAGACAGTGTTACTTCTGGATGTCCTCAATGGCTGGCATTGTAGTCCCTGTGATGCGTTGGGCAGTTTTCACCACCCGCTGCAGTGCCTTACGCTCAGCGACAGAGCAGCTTCCATTCCAGACTGTGACGCAGTTGGTCAGGATGCTTTCTATTGTGCAACGGTAGAAGTTCACCAAGACAGCTGATGAAAGCTGGTTCTTCTTAAGTTGCCTCAAAAAGAATAGGCGCTGGTGAGCCTTCTAGACCAGGCTGGAGGTGTTGGTAGTCCAGGAAAGGTCCTTTGAGATGTGGGTCCCCAGGAACTTGAAGGATGAGACAGGCTGAACGGCCATCCCATTAATGTTGATGGGATCATGTGAGCCTGTCTTATCATTATTGCTGATTAGACCAATCACTGTGGTGTCATCTGCAAATTTGATGATGGTGTTGGATCTGTTCACAGGCCTACAATCGATGGTAAAAAGGGAGTAGAGGAAGGGGCTCAGCACGCAGCCCGGTGGTACACCAGTGTTGAGTGTGACGGTGGTGGAGCAGATGTGGCCTGATCTAACATTCTGAGGTCTGTTAGTCAGAAAGTCCATAACCCAGTTGCAGAGAGACGCGTCGATCTCCAGGTCTCTTGAGTTTGATCAGTAACTTAGAGGGTATGACAGTGTTGAATGCTGAGCTGAAGTCAACAAACAGCATTCGTGCATAAGTGTTTTTATTGTCCAGGTGAGTGAGTAGTGCTATGGAGACTTCTGTGCTCCTGTTGCCACGGTAGGCAAACTGATGTGGGTCCAGTGTGGATGGCAGAGAGTCTTTCAGATGTGCCAGGACCAACTGCTCGAAGCACTTCATGATGATGGGTGTGAGTGCTACAGGGCGGTAGTCATTCAGGCATGTTGGGCTGGAGTGTTTGGGCACTGGCACAATAGAGGTGGTTTTAAAGCATGTTGGCACAGTTGCTAGGTTAAGCAACATGTCTGTGAATACCCCAGCGAGCTGTTCTGCACATGCTTTGAGGACGCGCCCAGGGATACCGTCTGGTCCAGCAGCCTTACACACATTGATCCGACTCAGTGCGGTGTAGACTTCTGAGGAGGTGAGTGTGATAGGTGAGTGGTCAGTTGAGGAAGTGTTCCTGGTGTAGGGTTCTGTATTGTCTCTTTCAAAGCGGGCATAAAAGTCATTTAGCTCGTTCAGGAAGGAGACATTTGTGGCTGTGGGGGTGGACTGGCTGGGTTTGTCGTTGCTGATGGCCTGGATGCCCTGCCACATGCGCCGAGGATCAGAGTTGGAAAAGTGCTCCTCTAGCTTTAGCTTGTAACAGTGCTTGGTCTTTTTGATGCCCCTCTTCAGATTAGCCCTGGAAGTGCTGTAGGCCTGTGCATCCCCTGATCTGAAGGCAGTGTTGTGTGCCTTCAGCAGGAGGCGCACCTCCTTGTTCATCCGTGGCTTTTGATTTGGGTATGTGGTGATCTGTTTCTGGCTTGTAACACTGTCTATGGTGGTGTTGATATATTCCAGAACAAAGGAAGTGTAACTATCAATGTCTGTGTGAGAGCCACATGTGGCCTGGGAAGCAAACATACTCCAGCCTGTGTGTTCAAACCTGTCCTGGAGTGTGGAGTCCACCCCTGCTGGCCACACTTTAATGGTCCTTACTAATGGCTTCACACGGTTGATGAGGGGTGAGTACTTGAGGGTCAGGAACAAAGAAAGGTGATCTGATTGACCCAAGTGGGGGAGGGGGGTCACAGCGTATGCTTCAGACATGTTTGTGTAAACTTGGTCTAAAGTTTTGTTTCCCCTTGTGTGGCAGAAAATGTTTTGATGGAATGTGGGGAGCACTGTCTTTAAGTTTGAGTGATTAAAATCCCCCACAACATTAAAAGCAGCCTCCGGGTGAGCAGTCTGTTGTTTGCTGATGGCTGCATGAAGTTCATCCATAGCAAGCTTGGCATCAGCTTCGGGAGGAATATAGGCAGCAGTTATTATGGTGGAGGTAAACTCCCGTGACAGATAAAATAGTCTACATTTAACCATTAGAAATTCCAGGTTAACAGAGCAATGTCTCCCAACGACGACAGAGTTTGTGCACCAAGCTTTGTTTATATAAATGCATAATCCTCCGCCTCTGGTCTTACCGGAGTCATCCGCTGTTCTGTCTGCTCGGAATGTTTGATGCTCAGTTAGCGATACAGCGTTGTCTGGTATCCCGCTGTTTAGCCATGTTTCTGTGAAAATCATGACATTACAGTTCCATAATCTTTTGCTTTGGTTGATGCGCAGTCGAATCTCATCCATTTTGTTCACCAGTGACTGTACATTGGCGAGAAAGATGCTGGGTAAAGAGAGCCGGTGTGGTGTTAGCTTTAGCTTAGCTCTTAGCCCGCCGCGCTTCCCCCGTCTTTGTTTACGTTCTCTGCGCAGCCTTCGAGCACTTCCGCCCGGCCGGGTAGGGCTCTCAGGCCTGGGTGTTCTGGCGATCTCATGGATGAGTCGAAGATTGCTAATAAAACTGTCCGGAATGCACAAACCAATATCCAAGATCTCCTGTCGGGTGTACGATGTAAAGGCACTGCTGTTCTGCACGAACAGACCCGAAATAAGCAGGAATAATACTGCAAAATTGCAGAAACTGGACAGACGAGCTATGCTTCCTTTGGAAATGTTTGTTTGTTGATGTTGCCATTTTCGCCTGTACTGTAGTGTTGCAAGGTACTGTTTTCGCCATCTGTCCCAAAAGGTACTTGCAAGGTTTTGCACCATACGCCACTGTTGGTTGTATAGGTCAGGCTTTTCATAATTCTCGGGTGGAACTAAGTTGGTACCGGACTTTTGGGTAAGTAGGGTAGCAGGTGTCAAGATGAAAGGTCTGTTGTTTATAATGGCTGTGACTTCGCTCATAAAGGTGGAAAGTACTTCATGCGTGAGCCTGGAGGATGTTGTCTGAAATATCATGGAATCCAAGATTTTGCAGATTTCGATTATGTGTTTGCTCGTGAAAGTGCCGTATGAGGAGTAAGGCTACGTGGCTCTTGCCAGGTATGATGAAAGGCCTCTTTTCTTCTGAGCTTAGATTTGCTTTGATCAGACGACCACCAATCCTTAACAGTCTGCTGTGATCAACAAAGGGGTCTAGTTTTTGAAGAGTATTTGTTTTAGGAAGGGGTTTATTCTGTTTCAGGCACTGCAACTCATCAGTGTATGTTTCCTGTTGTATTGTACGAATGACAACTTTTGTGCTCTGAAGTATGGTGTCAGCACTCAGGGGCAGTTTGCAACAGTGCCAACCTTCGCATGCTGGAATGTGGCTTTTTTGGTCTTGCTTATAAGAGTGTGAAATGTGAATCAACTTGCCAATAGCTCTGATTGAGTGGTTCCAGACAGAAAAATTTTCAAAATGCTTTGAGACTGAGGTATATGACAGTGTCATATGCGTGCAAACTTTTAAATCTTGATCGGGATCAACAAGTGGAAAGGGTGCTTTAGGGACAGTCTCAGTTTTTGGTCAATGCAGAAACGCAGGTCTGCTGAACCAAATTGTGTCTTGCAATTTAGTTGGAGTTATCAGTCGTGGTGCAATGTCCGCAGGGTTGTGCTCTGAGCTCACATAATGCCACTGCTCTGGCTTAGTGCTACTCCGAATCCTTTGTATACGGTTGCTCACGTAGACATGAAATCAACTCGACTATCCGTGCAGAGGTATATCTCGTTAAACTTGATAGCAATTTCCGCAATGAAAGTTTACATCATGTTCACAGACAACACAGCCGCACATAGTTCCAGGCGAGGTATAGAGAGCTCTGGTAGTGGCGCTAATCTTGCTTTGCCTGTGACAAATCCTGTATGGCAATTACCGTTGGATTCAACTGTTTTTTGGTAAGCGACAGTTGCAATTATCTTCTCAGAAGCATCTGAAAACACAGAAAGCTCCGTGAACTTGGCACATGGTGATATGAGTCCATAGCTCCTCGGGACTTGTATATGTGGCAACTCTTGCAGAGAATTTTTCCATGAATCCCACGGCTCCTGACCTGTAGGTAAGGAGGAGTTTCAGTCAGTTGCGTTTGCGGTCAATTCTCTCAGTAATAACTTGCCCAGAACTGTTATAGGAGCCACAAATCCTAGTGGGTCGTACAAGCTGTTTACCACTGATAACAGTCCACGCCTAGTGTATGGTCTATTATCACTTTGCACTTGGAAGTTGAAACAGTCTGTCTCCAAATTCCACATTAAGTCAAGAGTGCGTTGCATAGGAAGTGAATTAACACCTAAGTCCAGCTCTTTCAGTGAGTTGGCATAATCGTCAGATGGAAACGCTTGCATGACTTTCTTACTGTTTGAAGCCAATTTGTGTAACTTCAAGTTAGATCCAGCCAGCATGTCTTGTGTCCTTTTTAGCAAGCTTATAGCCATTTCTGGTGAGGGTAAAGACTTCAGTCCGTCATCCATGTAGAAGTCTTCCTCTACAAACTGTCTGGCATCTTCACCAAAATCAGTTTCTCCTTCTTGAGCTGCACAGCGAAGACAGTAGATGGCCACTGCCCGAGATGGACTATTGCCTATGTACCTTCATACGGTATTCGGTGAGCTCATTCTCTAGGTTATTTTCATGAAACCAAAGAAACCTGAGGTAGTTCCTATCTGCGGGCTGAACTCTGAAGCAGTAGAACATTTGTTGTATGTCCACCATGAAAGCGACGGGCTCTTTACGAAACCGCATGAGGACTCCAAGAAGACTGTGATTGAGGTCCGGACCTGTCAAGAGGACCTTATTCAGTGATACACCTTTATAGAGAGCACCTGAGTCGAAGACTACTCTCATTTGGGATGACTTTTTGGGATGGTATACCCCGAAGGAAGGCAAATACCAACACTGTTCATTGGGACTGACTGAAGGAGCTATCTCTGCGTGATCGTTTTCGAATAGCTTTTCCATAAAGGCCACAAAGTCCCTTTTGATCTCTGGCTTTCTTCTGAAAAATCGCAAAAGTGACTTAAGGCGTTCCACTGCTTGTGGACGGTTGTTCGGCAGAAGTTGTCTTTGCTCTTTGAACGGAAGTGGGGAAACCCATGAATTTTCATCATCTTTGTAGACTTCTCTGATTGCTCTCATGAGATGACGCCGCGGATGGCCACCTCGGTGTGGAGCTCTCCAGTGTTTGCACTGTTTTTGTTAGTCTGTCCTGTTTTATGTTTATGAAACACGATCAGTTACACCAGGGACGAGCTGCTGAACATTTGGCAGTGCACACCAACTAATCAAGAACTGGATTTTGATTTTTGTGGCGTTTTGCGGAACATTGTAATCGGCGGAGCAACCGCACTGTGGAAACGCTACAAGACGCGCAAGCCTGGGAAGCGAGCCGGCGCGCTCGTCAGGCTAAGACAACGCGGCTTAAGAATGGCACTGCCCAGCATCCATCTGGCGAATCTCCGCTCTCTTCCTAACAAAAAATGGACGAACTACTTCTTCTCACATGCAAAAACAAGAACTTTAACAACTCTGCTGTCCTGTGTTTCACGGAAACCTGGCTAAACGAAGCCATTCCGGACAGCGCATTAAACCTACCGGACTTTCAGCTGTACAGAGCAGATCGCGATACGGAGTCAACGGGCAAACGCGCGGTGATGGGACATGCTTTTACATCAACAGAAGGTGGTGTACGGATGTAACTGTGTTAAAGAAGATGTGCTGTCCTGATGTGGAAGTGCTTTTCATTAACTGTAAGCCTTTTTATTCACCAAGAGAATTTTCCTCGTTCATTCTCGTCTGTGTTTACATGTCACTGCAAGCACACGTGAGTACTGCGCTGCAACAGCTGGCTGATCTGATCACAGAGACAGAACAACAACACCCGGACTCTGTTTTTATCATTATGTTTTTATCACTTGGGGACTTTAATCAGGCAAAACTCACACATGAGCTGCCTAAATTCAAACAGCACATTACATGCCCCACCAGAGGCAATAACATTTTGGACCATTGCTACACCACAATAAAGGATGCATATCGCTCCGTCGCCAGAGCAGCTCTAGGACTCTCCGATCACTGCCTGGTTCATCTTATACCAACTTACAGGCAAAAACTTAAAACTACTAAGCCAGTATTAAGGACTGTCAAGAGATAGACCAACGACACTGAGCAGGTCTTACAAGCCTGTTTTGAATGCACTGACTGGAATGTTTTTGAAGCTGCAGCCACAGATCTGGACGAGCTCACAGAGACTGTAACATCATACATCACTTTCTGTGAGGAGTTATGCATCCCTACCAGGACCTACTTGTCATTTAACAATGATAAACCATGGTTCACACCAAAACTCAGACAGCTTCGTCAGGCCAAAGAGGATGCTTACAGGAGTGGTGACAGGATCTTGTACAATCAGGCCAGGAACACATTGACAAAGGAGATTGGTGTGGCTAAGAAAAGCTATGCCAAAAAGCTGCAAAACCAGTTTTCAGCTAACGACCCTGCATCAGTGTGGAGAGGCTTAAAAGGTTTCACTAATTACAAGACACCGTCTCCCAGTATCGACAGCAATAAACATATTGCAAACGAGCTGAATATGTTCTACTGTAGATTTGACACCTATGACCAGACACCACACACCATCTCCCTACACAGCCATCAACACCACATCAACACAGCCCGGACCATCTCCCTACACAGCCATCAACACCACATCAACACAGCCCGGACCATCTCCCTACACGGCCATCAATACCACATCAATACAGCCCGGACCATCTCCCTACACAGCCATCAACACCTCCAGCCATCTTCCTCTCCCCCCCCCCTGCACTTCAGATCAATGAGGATGATGTGCGTCTGATCTTCAGTAAACAGAAGAGAAGTAAAGCACCAGGGCCAGATGGTGTCTCACCAGCCTGTCTGAGAACCTGCGCTGACCAGCTGGCTCCCATTTTCTCACATATCTTCAATAGATCACTGGAACAGCGCAAAGTTCCATCCTGCTTTAAGCGCTCTACTATCATCCCAAGCCCGAAGAAGCTAAAGATCACAGGACTCAATCACTACAGACCTGTGGCCTTAACATCTGTGGCCATGAAGCCCAGCTCTCTGTTCCTAGCTCTGTCTGTCAATGGATCACCAGCTTTCTGACAGATAGACAACAGCTAGTCAGAATGGGCAAAATCACATCCGACAGCCATACCATCAGCACTGGTGCCCCCCAGGGATGTGTTCTCTCCCCACTGCTCTTCTCCCCGTACACCAACGACTGCACTGCAAAAGACCCCTCCATCAAACTCATTAAGTTTGCAGACGACACTACTGTTATCGGCCTCATCCAGAATGGTGACGAGTCTGCATACAGACAGGAGGTGGAGCGGCTGGTGTTATGGTGCAGATACAACAACCTGGAGCTGAACACGCTCAAAACAGTGGAGATGATAGTGGACTTTAGGAGAAACCCCCCTGCACTCCCCCCACTCACCATCATGAACAACACTGTGGCTGCAGTAGAGTCATTCAGGTTCCTGGGCACCACCATCTCTCAGGATCTGAAGTGGGACATTCATATAGACTCTATTGTGAAGAAAGCCCAGCAAAGACTGTACTTCCTTCGTCAGCTGAGGAAGTTTAACCTGCCACAGGAGCTGCTCGAACAGTTCTACTCAGCTGTCATCCAATCTATCCTCTGCACTTCAATCACCGTCTGGTTCGGCTCAGCTGCCAAAACCGACCTCGGTAGACTACAGTGAATAGTCCGGACTGCTGAACGAATCACTGGCACAACCCTTCCTACACTACAAGAACTGTACTCTTCCAGAGTGAGTAAAAGGGCTCGCAAAATCACTCTGGACGCCTCACACCCAGCACACTACCTGTTCGAACTGTTACCGTCTGGTCAGCGCTTTAGAGCACCAAGCACAAAAACAGCCAGACACAGGAAAAGTTTCTTTCCTCAGGCTGTCTACCTTATGAACAGTTAAATATTCCCCTACTGTGCAATAAATATGTGCAATACTTTCTCATACTCACTTGTACACAGCACCTTATATCAATATACAATGCGATACTTTCTACATTCACATTTTTACACAGCACCTTATAACCTGTATATTTATAACAATCTGTACATACAACTCAACATCTAGATTTCTTGACTAACCGCATCTGTTTAATCTTTATCATTTTTTTTTTCATATTTATTTTGTGTTGTCACTTGTCACTTTATGTACTCTGAAAGCTTCTGTAGCCAAAACAAATTCCTTGTGTGTGTGAAGCACACTTGGCAATAAAACTGATTCTGATGATCTGCAGAAACAGTTTGTCCTCGATAGATGGTGCTGTTTTCTCGTCGTCTTTTGTTTTCTGAAATATGTCCCACTCTACCAGTCTTTGAGAGCTCTCCCTGATCTGAGACATGGTGAGAGATGCTTTCAGATGTTTCTTTTATGTTGTAGTTGTTCAGACATGGCTGAAAGTGTGTAGACTGACCATTGTCTAGAATGTGTGTGTGATAAGCTTGGACGAATGTAGGTTTATGAACTTTCCCAAGGCAGATGTCTCCAATAATTACCCACCCTAAATCCAACTTTTGCGCGAAGGGGGCATTTGGTGGACCATTCACTTGCCTATGGGCTTTGTGGACTCTGATAATGTCTCTGCCTAACAGAAGTAGAATGGGAGCATGATGGTCAGGCTCTGGAATATACATCTAGTAAGATGTTTTAAGTGCCTGTGCTTACTAATCGCTTCTGGAGTAGGAATTTCTGAGCGATTGCCAGGGATTTCGTTTCACTCTAGAAGAGCGTGTAAGGATAAGATCAAGCCTCCATCTAGAGATTCCACTTGAAAGCCTTGAGCTATCCTGCCTTCAGTTTCTATCGTCCCTGCACATGTTTTGAGGCTGTAAGCTATGCTGCGTTCCATAATGCTGAACAGATCGAAGAATTCTGATCTTGCGAGTGATCTGTTGTTTGATCATCTAGTATGACATATGCTTTGACTGCTTTCTCTGCGTGGTTTACAGGAAAGACTTTCACAAGACAGACCTTCGAGCAGGGACATAGAAGTTGACTGTTTCCACATACCTCTGTACATGCTGAGGATACCTCTGTTTCCAAAGTAATGTCTTTGCTCACTTTCTGATTTTCAGCTACAGGATGTTTTGGATCAATCGTCCAGGGTGCTGGACCTGGATGGAGTGCTGCTATGTGAGAACTGCTGCCACATTCTGAACATTTGATGACCTCGTCACAGTTCTTTGCCATGTGTAAAATGGAGCTGCAACACTTGAAGCATACACCTTGCTGTTTAAGCAATGATTTCCTCTCTTCCATAGATTTCATCCTGAATCCTCTACATCTGGACAGAGGGTGAGGTTTATCATGCAAAAAGCATTGTTTCGCTGTCTTGTGTGTCTTGTGAGTCTTGTGTGTTACAACAGCTCTGGGAAAGACAGGTTTGTTTAACTGTTTATTTGGTCTGTAAGACTCTTCATGTATGGATGTAAGGGAGAAACTTGGATCATTGCGCATTTTTGCTTGCTGATATACAAATTCTACTAGGAACTTGAAGGGTGGAAAGGAAACCCTGTAATCTTCTTTGTATTTAGACCCCACTGTGAGCCACTTCTCTTGTAAGCTGAATGGCAATTTCTGAATTATTGTGTTTACTCCTCGTGGTGTGTCTAGATAGAAAAGACCCATCAGATCACTGTCCTGCATAGATGCTTGGATCTCCATGAGCAAATCACCTAGCTCACGTAGTCTGCAATTGTCTCTGTTTGATATTTTGGGGAAGTTCTCCAATCTCCTAAAGAGAGAGCTTTCAACCATTTCTGGTGCGCCATATGTTTCGTGAAGTCTTTTCCAAATCAGACTGAGCCCTTGTAATGGATAGTTAATGTGAACAGCTCTAATACGTTTTGCATGCTCAGCTGACTCGCACCCCAGCCATCTTACTAGCAAGTCCATTTCTTCACTTGGTGAAATTTTAAGGTCTTTTGTAGAATTTATGAAGGATGCTCTCCATGCTCTGAAGGTTTCTGGTTGGTCGTTAAACTGTGTAATGCCAGTAGACACCAAGTCGCGTCTTGCAATTATCCTGACCACATCAGAGATTTGACTGTCCGCATACAAATTACTTTGATGAGGTCCAGCATACATGGGAGTACCTGACGTTGTCTGAGAATAGTCCAGTGGCATCCCTCTATGCCTGGTCCTTTCCTCACTACCTTGAACTGCTGAAGACTGGGATTCTGTGTGATAAACATATTGAGGTGACTGGGTGTATGCCTTGACCAGAGAGTGTGAAGCGTACGCTGGTAGACTGTGAAATGGCAGGGTTCTGTATGTTTTCTGCATTACTAGGCTGAGATCTGGGAGGCGTGGCATATGACATACACTGCCCTTCCTGCTGCAAATATGATCCAGTATTCTGTGGTTGTTGCGTTTCTGAAAAACGTATGCTTTCCTTATCATAAAACGGTCCGTCCAGGACTGGCGCCTCTGCATCCACATTACTCTCCATCTGTTCTGATACATAGGACTGTGTGCGTTCTGTTGCATCCTCTATAGGAAGCTCTGTCAAACTTGATTCCGATCTGCCTTCTATTTCTGCCGCTGTTTCTAAAGCCTCTGCTTTCGCTTGTATGGCAGCAGCTTTCTTTTCTAGTCTTAAAGTCTCTAATGATGCTTCCAACTAGGCTTATTGTACTTTCAGTTCACTTTCTTTCTTAGCAAAAGCTATTTTTGCTTTAACTGCTTCAGCCTCTCGTGCCATTGCGGCAGCGGTGGTTACAGCCGATGAGCCATGTGAGTGACGTGACGAGCATGATGTGCTTGGTGCTCGCTTCTGTGATACAGCTTCGGAACTTGGCTTGGACATTGTTGAAGAATCACCTCATAAGCTGACTTGCTCCCCGCCGTGGTGTCATAAACTAGAAGTTGATCACTGAAGATATTCGTTTTACTGTTCTGCCCCTTCTATCAAACGCCTTGCTTGATTTGGCAGAGAAATAACTTCTTCCAATGACAACAGACTCAAGGGATACGTTTGAACCTTTTACTGTTGATCATGGAATAACGTAAAATTGCAAAACATACAAAATACAGAATGGTAAGTATGCTAGATCAATAATAGGTACAAACACAAGCACAATCGGTTCTTTATGCAAAATAGATCACTGGTTACACTCTTAACCAAATCATATATCTGATACAATTGACAAAATAAAGAACAAATTAACATCTTGCATGTATAATGGCATGAGTATAGCGTAAGCATGAATAAACTTCAGTCAAATTATGATTAAACAATGTCTACATACTGAATGTGCCTTCAATACAACTTAAATCGAGGAGCAAATGATAGCTGCAGCCGTGTGCTCTTCCATGTGGCTTCTGAATACCTAGGCTCATATTTATGATGTCATGAAATAAGGACTCTAACATAAAATGCAATGCCTATGTATAACCAGGAGGGGTCGCTAAATGACCACTTAATCTTAACTAAATATAAAGTGTCTGGATAAGACAGCAAAGTCATCATCAACTTCCAAAGTTCACTTCCAAAACTCAAGACTGCAAGAGCGTGTTCTTGATATCGAGGATGCATGGATGCACACTTGAGCACCAAACTTGCTCTAGAAGTTCCCAGAAGTCATTGTGACTGGAGGTGGGAAGCGCAGCATTGTTGTATAGATTTATAATTGAAGTTCAGAGATATAACTTATTTATCTCAGGTATCATCTTATTATTACATTGAATATAAACATTACCTTGAAAATCTTAATAAAGAAATAAACACATTAATGTTATTTATTTGCTGAAATTCATATTGAAATCTGTTTTATTTATATTGTGCAACGTATATTTGTAAAGTAATTATGCATAGTATATATTTTGAAAAGGGTTAAAACAATAAATTGTTGCATAAATGCTGTAATGTTTAAATAATTTTCCATTAAAGATGTGTGAAGGTCACATGACCATCAGGAAGAACACAGCATCTGTTCATTCTTCCGAAAGCAAGTCCGTTCTCTTTGTTCTTGGAATTGAGAAACAGCCCATATCTACATGCCTATATGCATTGAGTTGCTGCCATGTGATTGGCTGATTAGAAATTTGCATTAACGTGCAGTTGGACAGGTGTACCTAACAAAGTGGCTGGTGAGTGTAAATATCTTCAAATAAATTATGACAGTTTAAGCTGTCCCCTAGGCCATTTCTAATTCTGCGTTTTGTTCAGAGTAATATATATTTTTTTTATTGTGTCATCGTGAAAAATATACATATGTGTATGGTGCCCGTGGTTAGTCATGGGTAGTGTATAATATTAAAATAAGACATTAAAAAGCATTAAATCAGATTTGAAGATACCTGCAGAAACCCTGATAATATAATATAATATAATATAATATAATATAATATAATATAATATAATATAATATAATATAATATAATATAATAAATGATACATGTTTTGTTGATTTAGAAAAGTGAATGGAAGAGGAAATTTCAGGAAGCACAGAAAAGACATCTGCAGGAAAACGAAGAGGCAAGTCTTTCTAGTATTGCACAGTCAAATGCATCATGTTAGAATCACTTCATAACATCTAGAATTTGTATGTGTGTGTGTCACAGCTGAAAAGCGAGAACTCCAGGCTTCTGAAGGCCTTGTCTATAGAAAAAAACTCCACTTCTAGTGTGCAGAACCTTCAGCAGCAGGTCGTCTCTCTATCTTCTCAGCTGAGCCAGAAGTACAGACTCATCAAATCCCAGGAAGAGAAGGTTGGTTATTTACTCCACAATCACAAACAGAGGATGAAAGTCAGCTATAATGCCATACTCTTGTCAGAAAATGTTACCTTAATAGCGAAGTGCCACTAGAGACACCAAACAGAATTACAAAAATAATGTTTTCTGATTCCAGTGCTTATCTTCAAAAGTCTTTTTTAGCCTTTATAACTAACATCTTATTGGCCTTGTGCAAAGAAATCAGTCAACAAGTTGTTGCAGGCTTATTTTTATTATTATTATTATTATTATTATTATTATTATTATTATTATATATTTTTTAAATGTTTTTTATTAAGTAATATGACATTTTTATTATTTAATTTGAAGGAGTTTGTCTGATTTTTATAATTTAGTTATAAGAAATGCAAACATTATCAAAGCATTAACCCCCTTCAGGCCCGAATTATGTTCCAAGTTTCTGAAAAATGTAAAGGTATGTTTTCACAGTTCTTGAGGCTCCTATAAATGAGACTAAATTATAATAATAATTGTAAATATAGAAATAAAATAAATATAATACAAATTCAACAAACTTTAAGTATATATATTTTTTCTACATTTCATTGGACATCAGGTCAGAACAGTTGTACTTCCTGAACATTACCAATATGAAATACAAAAAAAAAAAACATACATGATTGCTGGTATAATCTTGAAATGTATTTTTTAAATCACAAATTGGTAGTACACAAAATTTAATTTTAATTTTGAGGTTTTTTTTTGTACACTACCTAACAAAAGTCGATCCCGGTTATAAGAGCAACAAATAATAACTTGACTTCTAGTTGATCATTTGGAAAGGTGGCAGAAGTTAGATTTTTCTGATAAATCATCTGTTAAACTGCATCCCAATCATCACAAATACTGCAGAAGACCTACTGGAACCCCACATGGACCCAAGATTCCAAAAGAAATCCGTCAAGTCTGGTGAAGGAAAAATCATGGTTTGGCATCAGTATGGGGGAGTTCAAGAGATCTGCAGAATAAATGGCAACATAAACAGCCTCTGGTATCAAGACATTTGTGCTGCCCATTACATTACAAACCACAGAAGAGGGTAAATTCATCAGCAGGATAGCGCTCCTTCTCACACTTCAGCCTCCACATCAAAGTTCCTGAGAGCAAAGAAGGTCAAGGTGCTCCAGGATTGGCCAGCCCAGTCACTAGAAATGAACATTATTAAGCATGTCAGGGCTAAGATGAAGAAGGAGGCATTGAAGATGAAACAAAATAATCTTGCTGAACTCTGGTCCAACAAGAATGCTTTCTTTGCAATTCCAGGTGTCTTTCTTAATAAGTTATTTGAGTCATTGCAGAGATGTATGGATGCTGTCCTCCAAGCTCATGGGAGTCATACACAATATTAATTGTTTTTCCGCTGCACCATGACTTTATATTCTATACTGTACATTATTTATGTTAAGTTACAAGACTTTTGTCTAAGCAAAGTCAGACCTTACTGTTCTAATTAAATAATTAAAAATAAAGGCATGATCACATTTTCCTTTGGTAAAATAAGCATAACCTAGAGCCATTTGCCATATATATATATATATATATACATATATATATATATATATATATATATATATATATATATATATATATATATATATATATATATATATATATATATATATATATATATATATATAAGCCACTTCTGATGCCAAATAATCAAATGAAGTCAAGTTATTATTTTTTGTATCTAAAACTTGGATAGGCGACAAGACTTTTGTCAGGTAGGGTATAGATTGCATTTAGTTTAGAAAAAGATTTATCTTCATTTTCCTCATCACTCCACATAATGTCCACATCTGAGATATTTCCATCAGCTATATGCTCAAGAACTTCAAGATCTGTATATTCTGCATATGAAATGGTTTCAGCAATTAATTGGTATATCAATGTAATTTTTTTAAATTTAAAAAAATCAATCAGCATTACTGGAGATTTAATGTCAGTAGCAGATTTTGAACCCATTGTACATCCTAATGGACCGACATAGTTGAAAATATCTATCTAAGGCTTTTGCAATGTTACAAAAGATTTTTAACCTTAATTAAAGCTAATCCCTAAATTAAGTGCAATCCCTCTTTTTTACAAACAACCTATGAAATATTGGCAAACATATCAGTGAATCTGAATAAAAACATTGTAAATGGGGCTTACATCTGTGTCTGGAGTGAAGTGATGCCATGTTGCTTTTCAGTGTAGTGGATTTTTTAAATAGTCTTACCGTCATTTGATTGAATGAAGATCGTCTCTCATAGATGGCATGGTTTAAATTAGATGAAATGCTCAGGAACAACAAAAAACATTGCCTGACATGTGATGTCTATTGTAATGACCAGTTTCAAAGCAATGACCACATTTATCGTCGCTGAATAATTTCGTCTTCTATTTCTGTAAGGTGCATTTGTATGGTTTTGGGTTCATGCTTGTTTAAACAATTATATATATATATATATATATATATATATATATATATATATATATATATATATATATATATATATATATATATATATATATATATATATATATATATATATATATATATTTTTTTTTTTAATGTATTTATTACTAAATGAATTAATATATCAAAATGTGCAAAAACCAGACTTTGGTTTAGTCTACACTGTTCTGTTAACTATAATTAGTAAACAGTAATTACTAAAGCTAAAGCTTAAACTGAAGCTAAATATATGAAAATTAAATATAAATTTGTTTACAAAATATAAACTTAAATAAATTTTTAAGAAATTAAGCATAAGTATACATTACACATTAAAAAAAGTATTGAAATAATGTCTAATATAATAATAACAAAAATAATATAATCACAAAAACAATATAATAACTGCAAAACCATAATAAACCTGCTACAAATGTATAGCTGTCTTATAGCTGTAACTTTACTGAGGTAATTTCACACTGAAAAGTGGCACTCTTTACCTTTAACACCTTTAATCTAATTTTGAATTATATTAATTCAAAATTAGATTTATAAACTGACTTCAGTTATTGTAAAATTATATGCAGGTGTCATGATTCTTAAATGCCAATCATCCTTCTAATTGATGCTTTATCACACAGATTAAAAAACTATCAGCCAACCCAGTCCCAGGTAATGAATTATATCTGCCAAATATGAACTTTGCCATTGCAAGATTAAATAAAAATGACATGAATTGGATGAAGTTTTGTTCATTTTTCTCTTATATTTGGTAGTTCCAGTTGTTTCACAGAATGTCGAGGATTCTTCTGAGGAGCCAGAGGAACAAGACAGAGATAGTATGTGCTATTTTTGTTTTAAACCACAGTATATGCATACTTTGATCATGCCATGGTGGGCTTAAAACAAAATGTGTGTTTACAGGTCAGGAGGACTCAGATGAACCCCAGTGGAAGGTTCCAAAGATACATAAAGGAAAGCCAGCGCTGATGAGAGAATCTAAACCCATTCTAGAAGAATCACTGGACCAAAAACTGGAGAATATGGGACTGCGAAAGGTAGAACACACTGACAAAACCATTTTTAGATTTGAGCACATTTTATTTTTGTGGATAATTTACCATCTTCCAGAAAATGAATGAACGAATAAAAAAAAATACAGAGTATTGTAAGAGGCTAAATTATCATATGGTTTTGTTTATATGACAAAACATGTCTTTTTGACTCAAGAAGGTGCATGAAGGCCTGGTGTGTGAACTTTGGGGGTTTTACGATGTGGTCACATGTTGATTGGTCAGTTTGAATGTCTCAACATTTGGGCTTTAGTCACATGGTCAAGAAAGATACAAAATAGGTGGTAAAACGCTGCTCTGGGTCTTTTCCTGGTCTCTCTTTTCCTGGCCTGTCTTTTCCGAATCTGCTTTCTCGCTCTGCTCCTCTCCTCCTCTGGAGTCTATCTTTTCTGACTCTACTGCAATCAGGCTAACTTCTGGGACTGCTCTCTTTGTCTTTCTCTCCCTCCCCCTGTGTCTCTCCTTCTACCTCTGGTAACTTTAATTTTACATTTAAGCTGGGTACAATTTATATCATATGCTTTATCATTTCATATCTCATCATTTTATACAGTTATTTTTTACTTAATTCAGTTGTAACCATAAAGAATTATTGTCATTAAATCATTTTATTTTCAAGTATTTGTGAATTACTTTTGATTTAACATCAACGCTCAATTGCTCCATATTGCAATACAATACAATCATATAATATCAACGCTCTCCCACATTTATAGCTATTTATACTGCCCTTATTTCCGTTTTTGGTATAAGATTGCTGAAGAATGATTTGACTAGAATGTACAGTTTTTTACCATCAATACTGATAATTTTTTAGTCATTCAGCAGAACTACAGTTCGAACCGCTGTGGTAATTAATCCATTCCTACAGTATAAATAGTTAAATTGCTATTGGAAGAGTTTTTCAGAATTCCTTTAATAAAAGTTTAAAATGACAGAATTTATTTGAATTAATCTTTTGTAACATAACTTTCAGTTTAATTCTAAGTTATAAATGTATAGTTGAAGTCAGAATTATCCCCCCTGTTTGTTTATTTTTTCCCCCAATTTCTGTTTATTGGAGAGAAGATTTTTTTCAGCACATTTCTAAACAAAATTGCTTTAATAACTCATTTCTAATAACTGATTTATTTTATCTTTGCCATGATGACAGTAAAAAATATTGAGGTTCCCCCTCAATTTTAGAGACAGATCATTTAGAAACAGGTGATTAATAATTATATGAATGTATGATCTCATACAGCCGTCCCCCCCACTTTTAAAATGTCCGCTATGCCCCTGTGTATGTATGTATGTATGGTATGTATGTATGTATGTATGTGCAGTGCTTAGCATATATATGAGTACATCCCTCACAAATCTGTTTTAAATTCAAATTTCTAATAGGAAGCTATACAATATTATATTTGTACATATACATTAGATTAGTCAGTACAGAATCCAAATCTGGAGTTTATCTAACAAAATAACTTATGATAACGGTCCAAAAACTTGTACACCCAAATTCATATGTTATATTAAAATATTAAATACAAATTAAAAAAAAAAGGAAAATTCAAGAGAAGCAATAAAATTACAAATTTTGTTTGTATTATGTAGGTTGCAATTTTGCAATATTTTGCTTGAATTTAATTGTATTATCTTTTTAAATTTCTAAATATGTTTGGTGACTAAAATATGATTTTAATAAATATATATTATAAATCTATAAATTTTCTTCTGGAGAATGTCTTTTTTGTTGGCTGGAATAGTCAATATTACTAACAAAAGACAAAACAAAAAAACTCAAATTTTTAACAAAGGTTC